>NW_007088927.1:0-395 GCF_000164805.1 Carlito syrichta
GCTTCGACGTCCCGGCGGCCCCCGCGGCGGTGCCGCCGGCTTCGGAGCGGCGCTTCCGCTTCCGTCGAAGTTCCCGTTGTCGAGCATCTTCTGGCAGTTGGAGTCCAGAGTCTAGCGGTTGCCTTTCCCTGGGTCGTCCTCGTCGCGGGGCACCGTCTTGAAGCAGTCGTGGAGCGACAGGTTGGGGCGAATGGAGTTCTGCCGGCCCGCCTTACTGCGCTGGTAGAAGGGGAAGCCGTCGGCCACGCACTGGTAGATGTGGCTGAGCGTGAGCGTGAGCTTGCGCTCGGGCGCGCCTGGATGGCCATGGCGATGAGCGCCGAGTACGAGTAGGGCGGCCGCACCATCTTCATCAGGTCCTCGCGGCTGGCCGCCGACAGCCAGCCCAGCTCGGC
>NW_007088928.1:0-436 GCF_000164805.1 Carlito syrichta
CAAGTAGCTGGAACTACAGGTGCACACTACCACGCCCAGTTAATTTTTTGATTTATTTTAGAGATGAGGTCTCGCCAAGTTGCCCAGGTGGGTCTCGAACCTGCGGGCTCAGGCAATTCACTCACTTCAATCTCCCAAAATGCGGGATTACAGGCTGAGCCACCGAGCCTGGCTTATTTTTTATTTTTATTTTTTGAGTTGAAGTCTCACTGTCGCCCAGACTGGAGTGCAGTGACTGCTCCCGGCCACCGCAGCCTCCACCTGCTGGGCTTAGGTGATCCTTCCCCCTCAGCCTTCCAAGCAGCTGGAACTATAGGCATGCGCCACCACACTCGGCTAATTTTTTTATTTATTGTAGGGATGAGGTCTTGCCAAGTTGCCCAGGCTGGTCTCAAACCCCTGAGCTCAGGCAATCCTCCCACCTTGGCCTCCCAAA
>NW_007088929.1:0-380 GCF_000164805.1 Carlito syrichta
ATCACCAAAATAAAAGCCCAAATCCAGGACATAGAAGACAAAAAGATAATACAAAAAGTCAATGAAACAAAAAGGTGGTTCTTAAAAAGGATAAACAAGATTGATGGTCCCCTAGCTAGACTGACCAAGAAAAAAACCAAATAAGCACAATCAAAAACACAAAAGATGGAGTCACATCTGACCCTGAAGAAATACAAAAGATCATTGGAGACTACTACGTACACTTGTATGGAAATAAACCTGAAAACCTTAAGGAAATGGAGGACTTTCAGACATCACACATCTTACCTAGGTTGGAACAAGAAGAAATTGAGACCCTAAATAGACCAATAACAATCAAGGAAACTGACTATGTAATAAGAAAACTACCTACAAAAAAA
>NW_007088930.1:0-828 GCF_000164805.1 Carlito syrichta
CCCGCTGGCCGCCCCGGACACCTCCGGAGGCCGGGCAGGCGCAGCCTCCCCACGGGGCTGCCTCCGTGACCCTGAGACGGCCGTGTGGAGGGAGCTGAGGCCCCGGTGCGGAGCCTGCACCGACCAGCCCGGCCCCACCCTCATCCTGGGAATTCGCATTCCCTCCTCCCCCAGGCTGGCAGGCCATTTGGGTACATTTCCCTGGCAAATGCCCCACGAGTGCCTCCCTGGGAGTGGGCGCTGGGGCCGGCGCAGGGAGGGGAAAGCCAGGTCGGAGTGTGGTGGGAGAGCCAGCACGGGGTCCCCCAGTCCCCCGCCCCGCGGCCCACCCTGCTCCCCCGTGGGTCTCTCCCCCGCCATGCGAGTGGGGCCAGCCACTGCCCCCACGGCTGCAGCCCAGGCACTGGCGGGGAGGGGCAGGGCTGAGAAACGTGGGCTGCCAGGCCCTCGGTGTCCCCTCCGGCCGGACTCCTCCTGCAAGGCCTCCCTCCCCCAACCTGGGGCCTGTCACCCCGAGCGTGCCCACACCTCCGTGTCCCTTCCCTCCGAGGTGCCTCCCTCTGGGGCACTCACCCGCCCCCAAGCTGTAAACCACAGCCCGGGGTGCCTGGCCGGATAAGGTCCATTTCGCCTTCAGAGACAGAAGTGCAAGCCCAACCTCAGGATCTGCCAACAGCCTCTAAAAAGACCTTTTCACCAGAAGAGCAGATTTCCAGCTTCCCTTGAGACATCGAGGATGCAGCCCGCCTGCCCGCGCTCCCCGTGGGGTCCCTGCCTGCCCACCGGTCCTGCTGCTCCCACCCACCTGCCCACGCCCCCAACCACCCC
>NW_007088931.1:0-363 GCF_000164805.1 Carlito syrichta
CAGTCTGGGTGACAGAGTGAGACTCCAACTCAAAAAAAAAAAGAAAAAGAAAAAGAAAAAGAAACAACAACAAAAAAACAAAACAAAAAACCCCTGAATCAGATGGCTTTACAGAAGAATTCTACAAAACATACAAGGAGAAGCTGATACCAATTCTACTGAAAGTATTTCAGGCAATAGAGAAAGTTGGAACTCTCCCCAAATCATTTTATGAAACTAACATCACATTGATACCCAAACTGGGTAAAGATCCATCAAAGAAAGAGAAATACGGCTACTTGGAAGGCTGAGGCGAAAGGATCGCCGGAGCCCAGCAGGCGAGGCTGCGGTGGCCGGGAGCGGCCACTGCACTCCAGTCTGAGC
>NW_007088932.1:0-394 GCF_000164805.1 Carlito syrichta
AAAAAAAAAAAAAAAAAAAAAGGTTGGAGTGCAGTGGCACACTCACAGTCACCCCAGCATCGACCTGCTGGACTCCAGCAATCCTTCTGCCTCAGCCTTCCAAGTAGCCTGAACTACAGAAGTTCACTACTATGCCCAGTTAATTTTTGATTTATTGTAGAGACAAGGTCTTGCCAAGTTGCCCAGGGTGGTCTCGAACCCGCAGGCTCAGGCAATCCACTCGCCTAGGTCTCCCAAAGTGCTGGGATTACAGACTGAACCACTGAGCCTGGCTGGAAATTCATAATTGTTAACTCAAGTTTTTTTCTGTTTGTTTGTTTTTTGTTTTTTGAGTTGGAGTCTCACCCTGTCGCCCAGACTGGAGTGCAGCGGCCGCTCCCAGCCACCGCAGCCT
>NW_007088933.1:0-520 GCF_000164805.1 Carlito syrichta
AATTTTTTTTATTTATTGTAGAGACGAGGTCTCGCCATGTTGCCCAGGCTGGTCTCAAACCCCTGGGCTCAGGCAATCCTCTCGCCTCTGTCTCCCAAAGCTGGGATTACAGGTGTGAGCCCCTGCGACCAGCTTATCGTATATCTTTAAAACTAGAGACAAGGTCTTCCTATGTTGCCCAAGCTGGTCTCGAACTCCCGGCCTCAAGCGATCCTCCCATCTCAGCCTCCCAAAGTGCTGGCATGGCAGGTGTGAGCCATCGCACCTGGCCTGCTGACATTTGTTAACAGGTTGAATGAATGAATGAAACCTGCAGCCCCTGCCCCTAGATGGTCTCACAGATGGCAGGACTTGGTGACACCTGCTTGGAGAGTGAGGAGAGAAAGTGAATCCTGTCGGGAGTTTCTGTTTTGGCCACTGAGGGGAAGAGGGTCAACTTTCGCCCAAGCAGGAAGGAAGAGCCAGCCAAGGGCAGGACAGGGTGGGTGGAGGGTTGGGTTTAGGGCAGACTCCCTCTGCC
>NW_007088934.1:0-465 GCF_000164805.1 Carlito syrichta
ATGAGCATGGAATATTTTTTCCATTTGTTTGTGTCATCTTTGATTTCTTTCAGCAGTGTTTTGTAGTTTTCATCATAAAGGTCTTTCACTTCTCTGATTAGGAAGAAGCCAAGGTACTTCATTTTTTGTGTGTGGCTATTGTAAATGTGATTGTGCTTTTCATTTGGGTTTCTGTTTGTTTATTATTGGTGTATAGGAATGTGGCTGTCTTTTGCATGTTTATTTTATACCCAGAGACTTTCCCAAAGTTCTTTACAAAATATTCCACACAACTACCACAAAATATACATTCTACTTGTCACCATATGGAACGTACTCTAAGATTAACCACTTCCTCAGCCATAAATCAACCATAAACAAATTTCATAAGATCAAAATACTGCCATGCACCTTCTCAGACCATAATGGAATAAAAATAAATATCAACACCAACAAATTTCCCCCAAGCCCACAAAGACATGGACA
>NW_007088936.1:0-366 GCF_000164805.1 Carlito syrichta
AAAAAAAAAAAAAAAAAAAAAAAAAAAAAAAAAAAGTCATCAAAATGAAGAAACAACCTACAGAATTTGAGAATATATTTGCAAACTCTCCATATGATGAGGAATTAACAACTAGAATATATAAGGAATGCAAACAACTCAATAGGAAAAAAAACCAAATCATCTATTTAAAACTGGGCAAAAGATCTGAATAAACATTTCTCAAAAAAAAAGTTATACCAATGGACAACGGGTATATGAAAACACTAATCATTCAAGAAATGTAAATCAAGCCGGGCTCGGTGGCTCAGCCTGTAATCCTGCACCTTGGGAGGCTGAAGTGAGTGGATTGCCTGAGCCCGCGAGTTCGAGACCCGCCTGGGCAGC
>NW_007088937.1:0-455 GCF_000164805.1 Carlito syrichta
AACTACAGGCGTGCGCTACCACGCCCAGCTAATTTTTTTGATTTTATTGTAGAGATGAGGGCTCACCAAGTTGCCCAGGCCGGTCTCGAACCCTTAGGCTCAGGCAATCCACTCACCTCAGCCTCCCAAAGCGCTGAGATTACAGGCTGAGCCACCGAGCCCGGCTAGTAATTCAGTTTTTACATTTTCATAAAACGGATCTCCAAATCTAAAACTTTATACCCATTAAACAACTACTTTCCTAAAATTTGGGGTTTTTTTTGAGTAGGAGTCTCACTCTGTCTGGAATGAGTGCAGTGGCTTGCTCATGGCCACTGCAGACTCAACCTGCTGGGCTCAGGTGATCCTTCTGCCTCAGTCTTCCAAGTAGCTGGAACCGCAGGCATGTACCACCCCACCTGGCTAATTTTTTTGATTTATTGTAGAGACAAGGTCTTGCCAAGTTGCCCAGGCTG
>NW_007088938.1:0-525 GCF_000164805.1 Carlito syrichta
TGGAGAGGAGCCCCCGCCCCGCCGGCCGAGACGCGCTCCTCCTGCCGACCCCACGCCGTCCCGGCCTTTTAATGTTCTTTCGGAAATGCTTTTATTTTCTAATAAAAGAAAACAGGAAGCCCTCTGTCGCGGAAGCCGCCCTGCGCTGGGGGGCGGCGGAGGCGGCGGGCGGAGACCGGCCAGCCCGGAGGAAGGTGCCCCGGGCCCAGGCGCCCCCTTCCCCTGGGCTCGGAGCTGGCCTGGAGGGAGCAGGGAGGCCTGGAGGAGTCCAGGGGCGTGCCAGGGCTCTTCCTGAGAAGAGGGCATTCGGAGTGGGGTTTGGAGGCTTGAGCAGGAGTTGCAACACGCTTAAGGGCGGCCAGGCAGAGGGATGGGGTGTCAGTTCCGCGATGAAGCAAGCAGGCCGTCCACGGACGTTGGCTGGGACCGGTGTGAGCGGGGCGAGTTTCCTGGAAGCCACGACGCCGCGGAGGCAGGAGGCCCGGGCTGGAGCCCGCCGCGGGTCCCTGCGCGGACGACTCGAGG
>NW_007088939.1:0-415 GCF_000164805.1 Carlito syrichta
AGTGTAAACTAGTACAGCCTCTGTGGAAAACAGTGTGGCGACTCCTAAAAGTTCTAAAAATCGACCTTCCATTTGACCCTGCAATCCCCCTACTGGGAATATACGCAAAGGAACTCAAATCACTCTATAAAAAAAGATACCTGGACACGTATGTTTATTGCAGCGTTTTTCACAATAGCAAGAATATGGAACCAACCATGCTGCCCATCAAAAGAGGACTGGATTAAAAAATGTGGTACATATACACAATGGAACATTACACAGTCATAAAGAAGAACAAAATCATGAACTTTGCAGCAACCTGGATTGATTTAGAGTCTATAATATTGAGTGATCTTTCACAGAAACAAAGAAATGAGTATCACATGTTCTCACTTATAAGTGGACCTTGAACAACTATTGTAATACTATAAGA
>NW_007088940.1:0-407 GCF_000164805.1 Carlito syrichta
GAGGGTGTGGCGAAAAGGGAACACTTCTACACTGTTGGTGGGAGTGCAAACTAGTGCAATCTCTGTGGAAAACAGTGTGGTGATTCCTAAAAGCTCTAAATATCGACCTCCCATTTGCCCCTGCAATCCCCCTACTGGGAATATATCCTGAAGAACTCAAGTCACTCTATGAAAAAGAGATCTGCACACGTATGTTTATCGCAGCATTGTTCACAATAGCAAGAACCTGGAATCAACCATGTTGTCCAATAAAAGAGGACTGGATTTTAAAAACTGTGGTACATATACCCGATGGAATACTATGCAACCATTAAAAAAAGAACAAAATCATGAATTTCACAGCAACCTGGATGGAACTAGAGTCTATAATACTGAGTGACCTCTCACAGAAAGAAAGATCTGAGTAT
>NW_007088941.1:0-455 GCF_000164805.1 Carlito syrichta
GACAAAGGCCTAACATCTAGGACCTACAAGGAACTCAAACATGCTGAAAAGAAAAAAACAGACAGCCCTACTGCAAAGTGGGCACAGATATGAACAGACACTTCTCAAAAGAAGACATACAAGCAAGATACATGAAAAAATGCTCAGCCTCACTAGTCATCAAAGAAATGCAATTAAAACCACACTGAGATACCACCTAGATCCAGTCTGGATGGTCATCATCATTAACTCAAAAAACAACAGATGCTAGAGAGAATAAGGGGAAAAGGCTGTTGGTGGGATTGTAAGCTAGTACAACCTGGGTGGAAAGCAGTTTGGCAATTCCTAAAAAACCTAAAAATCAACCTTCCACACAATCCAGCAACCCTCCTTCTGGGAATATACCCAGAATAACTCAAATCACTCTATCAAAAAGACTCCTGCACACACATGTTTATTGCAGCATTATTCCCAAT
>NW_007088942.1:0-335 GCF_000164805.1 Carlito syrichta
GCCACTGCACTCCAGTCTGGGCGACAGAGTGAGACTCCAACTCAAAAAAAAAAAAAGGATGAAAGACTAGGAGAAAAATATTTGTATAATGCATATTTTATTTGTATTTGAATAGTTGTATAACATAAAGAACTTTTATCTAAAATGTAACTCAACTCAAGAATGAGGAAAAAACAAACCCTATAGAAAAAAAGAGACTGGGCACAGTGGCTCATGCCTATAATCCCAGTACTTTGGGAGGCCGAAGTGGGAAGATAGCTAGAGACCAGGAGTTGGAGACCAGTTTAAGCAACATAACAAGACCTTGTCTCTACAAAAAAAAAAAAAAAAAAAAA
>NW_007088943.1:0-391 GCF_000164805.1 Carlito syrichta
CTGAGGTGGAAGGATCGCCGGAACCCAGCAGGTCGAGGCTGCAGTGGCTGGGAGCGGCCACTGCAATCCAGTCTGGGCGACTGAGTGAGACTCCAACTCAAAAAAACAAAACAAAACAAAACAAACAGAACAAAAACAGAGAAGAGGGCCTTGTTTTGCTAGACTCTGGTGTAGCCATGTGCATGAGTTATGGCTGTCACCATGCTTCCTGGCTTTGACTACCCCCCCCCAGCTTGGGGAGGTGAATCTTCTCTCTCTAATTTACTTTTAAATAAACTATATTTTATTTTATTTATTTTTATTTTTAGAGTTGGAATCTCACTCTGTCGCCCAAACCGGAGTGCAGTGGCCGCTCCCGGCCACCACAGCCTCGACCTGCTGAGCTCCGGTG
>NW_007088944.1:0-417 GCF_000164805.1 Carlito syrichta
GGGCTCAGGTAATCCACTCACCTCAGCCTCCCAAAGCGCAGGATTACAGGTTGAGCCACCGAGCCCGGCTCCCTATGAATATTTTAATTCCCCAGTGCTAGTGGCTGTAACTTAAAAAAAAAGTGCCAGGTGCAGTGGTTCATGTCTGTAATCCCAGCACATTGGGAGGTGGAGGCGAAAGGATTGCCCGAGGTCACGGGTTCAAGACCAGTTTGGGCAACATGGCAAGACCTCGTCTTCACAATATATCAAACAATTAGCTGGGTGTGGTGGTGCACACCTATAGTTCCAGCTACTTGGAAGGCTGAGGGGAAGAATTGCCCGAGTCCAGCAGATCGAGGCTGCAATAGCCATGAGTGTGACACTGCACTTCAGCCTGGGTGACAGAGTGAGACTCGGACTCAAAAAAAAAAAATT
>NW_007088945.1:0-350 GCF_000164805.1 Carlito syrichta
GGCAATATTTCACTACTGCCAAACCCTTTCTTATAGTATTATGATAAATGTTCAGGGTTCGCTTATGAGTGAGAACATGTACTACTCAATTTTTTGTTTCTGTGATAGTTCACTGAGTATGATAGACTTTAAGAATTTTTAAAGTCCATAAACCTAACATGTATGCATTATTTTATTCACCTAGCCTACACCATACACATAGCTAAATTTAATTAATATTGTTATTAAAGCTTTTTTCCTCTTTTAATTTTTATTTAACCCGGGCTCAGTGGCTCAGCCTGTAATCCCGTGCCTTTGGGAAGCCGAGGTGAGTGGATTGCCTGAGCCCGCGGGTTCGAGACCCGCCTGGG
>NW_007088946.1:0-341 GCF_000164805.1 Carlito syrichta
GAATGGAATGGAATGGAGAGGAATGGAATTATATGGAGAGGAATGGAAAGGAATAGAAGGGAGAGGAATCGAATGGAGAGGAATGGAATGGTATGGAACAAAATTTAGAGGAATGAAATAGAATGAAAAAGAATGGAATGGAGTGGACTGGAGTGGAATGGAGAGGCATTGAATGAACTTCAGTGGTGGAAGAGAATGCAACGGAGTGACATGGAATGGATTGGAACGGTGAGGAAATCAATGTATTGGAGTGAGTGGAATGGAATGCGATGGACTGGAATGGAGAGGAATGGAAAGGAAAGGAATACAATGGAATGGAAGGCAGGCAATGAAATGAAATG
>NW_007088947.1:0-389 GCF_000164805.1 Carlito syrichta
AGAAATGGAATGGAAAGAAAAGGAGAGAAATGGAACGGATTGGAACGTAATGAAGAAGAATGGAATGAAGTAGAATGGCATGGCATGGCATGGAATGGAATGGAATGGAGAAGAATAGAATAGAGAGGAATGGAATAGAAAAGAAAGGAAAGTAAAGAAAGGGATGGAAAGGAATGTAGTGGGATGGAATGGAGTGGAGAGAAAGGAATTGGGGAGAAATGGAATGGAGCAAAATTGAATGAAAAGGAATGGCAAGGAAAGGCATGGAATAGAATGCCTGGGAATGGAATGGAATGGGAATGAATAAAATGAAGAGTAATGGAATGTAAAGGAATAGAATGAAGAGGAGTAGAATGGAGGGGAAAGGAGTAGAAAGGAATAGAATGGAA
>NW_007088948.1:0-415 GCF_000164805.1 Carlito syrichta
AGACTTTCTAGAAAAAGACACCAGTCGTCACCCCGGGGCGCGCAGGAAGCCTGGCGGCCGGCGGGCCGGGACGCCCCCCTGGCGAGCAGGTGGACCCCGGGCACGGGCGGGGCCCACGGACACGGGCCCTGGCCCGGTTTCATGTCTCGCTGTGGGATTCGGGGGCTTTTTTCGATTTGCTGTTTCCCGAGCTGTAACTTAGGGTCAGAGGCACAACCCGTGGCCCTGGCTTTGGATGAAAGCGGCCCCCACATCCCGTCTGCTCCCTGCCAGTTTCTACGCTGCCTCGAACCAGGGTCCCACCCGAGCGGGTGGCACTCGGAGGGCTCAGCCCTCCCGCCGCAGACGGACCAGGTGCCCCCCGCGGCCGAGGATGGCGTGGGCCAGCCATCCCGGCGGCTCCCACAAGGCAGCC
>NW_007088948.1:1507-7711 GCF_000164805.1 Carlito syrichta
TAGAAGGATCGCCAGAGCCCCGCAGGTCGAGGCTGCGGTGGCCGGGAGCATGCCGCTGCCCTCCAACTTGGGCTACAGAGTGAGATTCCAACTCATTTAAAAAAAAAAGAGCTGACAGTGGCTCTTATCCCTGAGGGCCCCAACAGGAACAAGTCACCTCCCCAGCAGGAGGAAACCCAGCTTGCTGCTGAGAGGGGCTTGATTCTCTTACTACTTTCTCCTGCTTACTTTATTTTCTCACTTAGCAGCCATTTGCAGACACTGAGAGACTGCCATACTGAATGTGCTACTGATGATAAGATGTGTCCTCCCTTCAGAAATGCTGTACGTGCAGAATGCGGGGCTCGGAGGCAGGACATCCGGCCTCCCTCCCAGGGCCATCCCGTCGCCCAAGCCCCGAGCAGGGCCGAGGTGGGCCGGGCAGCACAAGACTGGGGCCAGAGACAGTCTGCTGCCTCTCCTGCCTCGCTTTGTTTCTGGAACAAAGGACAGGGGCCGGAAGCGGGGACAGAATGAAACTGCTTGGAGGTGATCGGCGTGACTGCCTGACAGCAAAGAGAAAGGGAGGAAACTGCCGTGAATAATCTGAACTGGACAGAAAGTAAGCCACCCGTAACGAATCAGAGTTGGACAGAAAGAGGATGGGAACTTGAAGAAGGAACTGGGGCCGGGTTCAGCGGCTCAGCCGGTCATCCCAGTGCTTTGGGAGGCCGAGGCGAGTGGACGGCCTGAGCCCGCGGATTCAAGACCCGCCTGGGCAACTTGCCGAGACCTCGTCTCTACAATAAACAAACAAAAAAAATTAGCCAGGCGTGGAAGCATGCACTTGTAGTTCCGGCTACTCGGAAGGCTGAGGCGGAAGGATCCCCGAAGCCCAGTCGGTCGAGGCTGCGGTGGCCGGGAGGGGCCGCTGCACTCCAGCCTGGGCGACAGAGCAAGACTCCGACTCAAAATAAAAAAGGAGGAAACGGGCCACAGCGCCAGACAGAAGAGATGGCCAGGATGGTGACTTGGGGTGAGGCACAGCTGGGCAGGCCAGAAGCCCTAGTGGACTCAGCGCCCGCAGCAGGCTCGACTGCACACTGGGGTCCCGTGGCCGCGAGAGGGGCAGGATAGGGTGACTGCTCAGTCCAGGGAGAAGCCGGATGCTCTGGCTCCTGTCCAGATCAGCTGTCCGTATGCCTCAACTTCCCCAGGGAGGGAGGCTGGGTTCTGGCAGCCATCACTCAGGGAACAGACAACGAGGGAAGGAACCAAATATGCCCCATCAAAATACCAGGCCAGTACCGCCACCACGGGTCCCAGCACCTCTCCCCACCCGCCCTTGAGCCAGACATTTAAAGCAGTGGTGTAAGCCGGGCGTGCTGCCTCACGCCTGTAGTCCCAGCACTTTGGGAGGCAGAGGCGAGAGGACTGCCCGAGCCCACGGGTTTGAGACCAGCCTGGGCAAAATGGCAAGGCCTCGTCTCTACAATAAATCAGAAAAGTAGCCTGGTGTGGTGGTGCGCGCCTGTAGTTCCAGCTACTCGGAAGGCTGAGGCAGAAGGATCCCCGGAGCCCAGCAGGTCGAGGCTGTGGTGGCCGTGAGCATGCCACTGCCCTCCAGCCTGGGTGACAGGGTGAGACTCGCTCAAAAAAACAAAAACAAAAACAAAGTGGTGGTGCCTCGTCTGTAATCCCAGCACTTTGGGAGGCAGAGGCGAGAGGACTGTCTGAGCCCACGGGTTTGAGACCAGCCTGGGCAATGGCAAGACCTCGTTTCCACAACAAATCAAAAAATTAGCTGGGCATGGTGGTATACACCTGTAGTTCCAGCCACGTGGAAGGCTGAGGCGGCCGTGAGGGTGCCACTGTGCTCCAGCCTGGGCGACACAGTGAGACTCCAACTCAAAAACAAATAAATACACACACATACATACATACATACATAAAGCAGGCGTGCAGCGAGGACAAGCCTGCACATGTCCGGAGGTAGCCTCAAAAGCTCCAGGCTGGCCATGTGCCCCAGGGCCAGGGCGAGCCTGGGAGGAGAGGGGGAGATGAAAGCCAGGGAGAAGGGGAAGACGCGCTCCCTCCCACCCGCCACTCTTGCCTGGGCTTTCCCATCCAGGAAGGGGAGCAGCCCGCTCCTGCTCAGTGGCCCTGAGAGACCCCTCCTTTGGGGGTGAGAGACAGGCTGCGAGACAAAGAGAAGGGCACCGCAGGCGCTCCAGAAACCGGCCAGCCAGCGCCCCTGCCGTCTCCCCCGTGTCATGCTACTGGCAGATGCCTCGGGGCAGGCTTCCGGCTGGACTGCGCCTTTCCTCCCGGCGGGGTCACGGCTTGGCTTGCACGAGGCACCCCGGGTCAGGGGCCGGCCAGGCTGAGACCCACGGCCCTTGCTTGGTGGAAGGAAAGGGGGCGACGCCAGACCTGAAATCCACCATCCCAAAGGGGCAGGCAGGGCTCAGGCGGGAGGGAGGAGACGGCCAGACCGGCCAACAGGAGAGAGGAGGAAGTCGGCTCCCCCGCCCTGTCCGGGAGGCCGAGGCAGGCGCACCACTCGAGCCCAGGAGCTCAAGCCCAGCCTAGGCCACGGAGTGAGACCTCGTCTCCACACAAAGCAAACAGACAAAAGCAACCTCCATCTGCCTGGCCAAAACCAAAAACAAGACAGCTTTCGCATCGAGGACGGTGGGATGTGCGTCAGCAGGAGTGTGCAGGAGAACAATTTCCCAACTTCCTCCTCAAAATACAGCAGTGAGTGCGGTCAGAGTACAGCAGTCCCCCTCAGTCACTGGCTCACTTTCTGCAACTTGTTACCCGTGGTCAACCTTGGTCATACTAAACGGTAAATTCCAGAAAGAAACAATTCATGGGTTTTACATTGTGTGCGCCTCTGAGGGCCCTCACGAGACCTCCCTTGGCCCCGCCCCCCAGGCTGAACGCTCTCGCTCTCTGTCGCCTCGCTGTGGGTGCCACCCACCCTTCAGTCACCCAGGAGCCCTCCTGGGGATCAGATCAGCTGTCATGGTGTCACGGGGCTTGTGTTCAAGTCACCCTCACTTTACTTCCTGACAACCCCGGAGCTGGCAACCCAGAGATGCCAAAAGGAAGCTGCAGAATGCTTCCTCTAGGTGAAAAGGTGAAAGTTCTCTGCCGGGCTGGGGGCTCAGCCTGTCATCCCAGCACTTTGGGAGGCCGAGGCAAGTGGATTGCCTGATCCTGCGGGTTCGAGACCCACCTGGGCAACTTGGTGAAACCTTGCCTCTACAATTAAAAAAAAAAAAAATTAGCCAGGCATGGTAGTGCGCATCTGTAGTTCCAGCTACTCGGAAGGCTGAGGTGGAAGGATCGCTGGAGCCCAGCAGGTCGAGGCTGCTGTGGCTGGGAGCGGCCACTGCACTCCAGTCTGGGCGACCAAGGGAGACTCCCACTCAAAAAAAAAAAAGAAAAGAAAAGAAAAGGTGAAAGTTCTCTACTTAATTAAAGAGAAAAAAGAAATATTCTGAGGTTACTAAGATCTAGAGTAAGACAAATCTTCCACCAAGAAATTGCGAAGCAGGAAACAGAAACATGCTGGTTTGGCTGCCACACCTCAAACTACAAAAGTCACGTCTGTGGTGCACGACATGCACTTGGCTGAGGCGGAAGAGGGATGAGATGTGTGGGCGGAAGACACGAACAGAACGGCTCTGACTGACAGCAGCTGGGTTCAGTGCTATCCGAGGTTTCAGGCATGCCCTGGGCATCCAGGGATGTGTCCCCTGGGATAAGGGGGACCACCTTAGAGCCTGCTACCTGGGCTGGAAGAGAGGCTGCGTCGAAGAAGGCGCTCTGCCTCACCCACATCACAGCATCAGGGCCGGATGGCTTTCGGGACTCACACCCAACCCTCCTCCAGTCTACGGTTCCACGAATCCGCCCTGCAGCCCCCAAAGGGCTAGACTTTGCATTGAAGCACCAGCTTCACTGCCATTTCTAGAAGGCTCCTTGAGGCTCAGGAATAAGCATGACGATTTCTCCATGACCTCAAAGGCTGAGATAGAGAAGCAGGAAAGCTCGAGTCCATCTCTGGGTGCCGTGGCACTGACAGTACTCATCGCAACCCAACAATGACCAGACCTGGGCATGGTGGCTCACACCTTTAATCCCAGCACTTTGGGAGGCCAAAGCAGAAGGACTACCTGAGCCCAGGAGGTTGAGACCAGCCTGGGCAACATGGCGAGACCCATCTCTATACAAGAAACGACAGTAAGCCGGGCTCAGTGGCTCAGCCTGTAATCCCACTCCTTGGGAGGCTGAGGTGAGTGGATTGCCTGAGCCCGCGGGTTTGAGACCCGCCTGGGCAACTTGACAAGACCTCATCTCTACAAAAAATAAAAAAACTAGCCGGGCACAGTGGCACGTGCCTGCAGTTCCAGCTACTCGGAAGGCTGAGGCGGAAGGATCGCCCGAGCTCAGCAGGTCGAGGCTGCGGTGGCCGGGAGCGGCCCCTGCACTCCAGTCTGGGCGACAGAGGGAGACTCCAACGCAAAAAAAGGACAGTAATATGTTTTTTAGAGAAAGACCACTGTTCATCCGAATCTACAGCCACTCCCCATCACCCCCCATCACTGCCAGAGCTCCGCGTTCTGTCAGATCGGCAGCGGCGTTACATTCTCACGGGAGCGTGAGCCCTGTGTGAACTCTGCACACCAGGGATCTAGGTCACGCTCCTGAGGAGAATCCCGCGCCTGATGATGTGAAGCGAGCGGAGGTGGCGAAGCGAGCGCTGGGGAGCGGCTGCAGACGCAGACGAACGCAAGCAGTGGGGTTTGACGGCACAGGGGCCTCCTTAACCAGCTGCTGGCAGCTCACTTCTGAGCCCTGTCGGTGACGGCAGGCGAGCTGCTGCCTTTCACTTGCACAGCTGCATCCGGTGGCAGGCTGCACGTCAGAATCCGCCACTTGCTTCAGTCCACGTGTGGCCTGCCCATTACTTAACCACTTCTGTCCGCACCTCCTTTTTTTATGGCGGGTTGTGTAATTATTTCATTTATACTTCAATGTAATAACAATAAAGCGAACAATAAACGTTCTGTGCTTGAATCATCCTGGAACCATTGCCCTGGTCCGTGGAAAAATTGTCTTCCATGAAGCCAGTCCCTGATGCCAGAAAGGTTGGCAACTGATGCTTTAAACAACCCATGGGGGAGGTATTGTCAGGTTCCCCAAATTACAAGTAAAGAACCAGGCGCAGAGGACAAGGAGCGTGCTCCAAGCTAACAAGTGGGTGGCAGCGACAGAGCTGGGCTTTAACCCGCCTCTGCCCCTTTCCAGAGCCTGAGAGCGACCGCAGCTGAGGGGTCACGGCTGCCTGGAACAAGAAGGGGAAAGGCGCTGGCCGCTCGGTCCCAGGGGCCGCTGAGCCTGCAGCCCACTCATGGCCCCCGGGGGATGCCCGGCTGCACTCGCACCCTTACCTCTATCTGGTCGATGGTCTCCTGATACTCCTTCTCCCGGGTCTTGAACAGGGACTCGGTGTCCTTAATCACCTTCTCCAGACTGTCTTCTTGCTGCTGCCGAGGACAGGGCAGAGGGGAGGCCAGCCAGGGAGGGCGGGAGGGCGCGTCCACAGGGCCAAGGCGGGAGAGAGAGAAAGGCCCGTTAAAGACGCGGCGAGGGACGAGAGGCCACGGACGAGGGGCCACAGGACGAGGAAGAGGGGAGACGAGCGGACGACGACGGCCACACGGGGGACAGAGCGAGGCGGCGGAGGGGGCGGGGCGGCAGGCTGGAGGCGGAGCCGGGGCCCTGAGGCGGGAGGGCAGGTTACCTCTCCCTGGGCCTCCGCAGCCGCCATGGCATAGCCTGAGAAATCCTCCCACAGCAGCAGGGTCTCCTCAGTCTCCTCCCAAGTCAGGCTGTCACAGTCGTCCTCAAAATCATACTCCCTCCTAGAGACAGGAACCCGCTGTCAGGGAGGGCGGGCCCTGCTCCTGCTCCACGGGCTGCGGGGGGACGCCCAGCTGGACTCACAGCTGGTTGAGCATTCGCTGCATCTCCTCGTTGATGCTGAGGGCTGCGCTCTCCTCCTCGTCCCCCTCGGGCTGGCGGGGCCCGTCGCGCTCCGACACGGAGCTGTCCTCCTCCACGGCGGCCTTGCGCTCCCGCTTCCGCCCCCCCATGGCGGGGACCTTAATGGGAGACAAGTGCAGAGGCTACGGAGGCGAGGCCGGTGCG
>NW_007088948.1:7793-13072 GCF_000164805.1 Carlito syrichta
GCGGGCGGCTCGTGAGGACCTCGGTCAGACGTGCACGCGGCTTCTAGAGAAAGGCTTTCTGGGGAAGGGGCGCAGCTAGAACAGTCTTAGGCTGCAAGGAGGACGAGGCGCGGCGTTCAAAGGCGAACCTGAATCGCACCCAGATCGGGAAAGCCAGGGCAGAAGGAAAGAAGGGGCCAAGGAGAATGAGAGAGAGAAAGGGGGAGCCAGGAGAAGAGGCAGGGGCGGTCTGTGCCCAAGAGCCCAGCGAGTCCACACTGACGGCCAGAGGGCCCGGGCCCCAGGGGCTTGGAGACTGGGACACAAACAAGCTTGCGTGAGATCACACTAACCAGCTTCTTCTGTGGAGGAAGCGAGAGAAGGTGAAAGGCGAGAGAGGAGAAGCAGCGGACAGGAGAGAGAGAGGGAGGAGACAGCGTCAGAGACACTTCCGAACCATCCAGAGGTGGGGCTGCCCCAGCCTGTCCCTCGAGGGCCCCAGGGCCGGGATAAGGCTCCCACGGGAGGCAGGGTCCATGCTACAGGCCAGCCAGAGGGAGGCCTCTCCGCCTGCCCCGCCCCTGGGCAAGGGCCGCAGCCTCACCTGGAACATCTGGATCACGTCCTCGCAGTTGCGCTGCTGGGCCACGTCGCAGAGTCTGGCGGTGATGTCGATGCGGCGGCAGATGTCCATGTCCACCTTCATGGCCTTCTCCTGGATCTTGGTGTCCAGCTCCGACAGGTTCTGCCCGGGGCACACAGGGATGGTG
The DNA here is from genome assembly GCF_000164805.1 of Carlito syrichta. NCBI lineage: Eukaryota > Metazoa > Chordata > Mammalia > Primates > Tarsiidae > Carlito > Carlito syrichta. The sequence goes on from NW_007088948.1 coordinate 8,543, forward strand.
AGGAGACAGACACCCAGCACGCCCTGGGGGGGTCTCAGGGGCCTGGCGGGCGCCTCAGCATGCCCATCACGCGTCTCCGGGGACTCTGGCATAAAGTGGCCGGTGCGGAATGCACCCCTTCCCAGTGCCTCCCCACAGCGCCACGCTCAAGCAGGGCCTGGGCTGCTGGCCACCGGCTCCCTGGCTGGACGTGAGCCTTGAAGGGCACGGCCGGTGCCGAGGATGTGCGGGACTCCCGGATCGCCAGCAGGCCTCACGCTCCCAGAGCCCGTGCTCCCAGAAAAAGCGCCCACCGGAATCGTGAGCGGAGGCAGCATCATAACCACGACAACAGCAGGGAACACTTCTGAGCTCGGGTCAGTCACTGTCCCAAGTGCTTCGCCGCTTCACGGTCTGCAGAGTGCACGCCCCATCCCCCGTGCAAAGCCGAGCCTCAGAGGCAGGTGGGTCTCCGGCAGTCAAGGAATTCGACTAGGCCACAGCTCCGGGAGCTGCTCTCTCACGGCTCAAACCCCCGGCAACACCAAGGCTGCACGCCTCTGCGACAGGATGGCCCAGGCTTTCGCTCCCCCTTGCTCTCTGGAGCGAGGGAGGGGCGGGGCTGGACAGGGAAGGAGGAGACGCGAGGACAAGGGCAGGTGCTGGAGGCGCCACGTCAAGCACGGGAAGGGCCTGCCAGTCCCGGCTCAGGCGGCCTGGCGACAGCCCGCAGGAGGGGGCGGCACTCACGTTACTCATGAGCCCCTTGAAGACCACCAGCTCTGCCTTCAGCTGCTCCACCTTCATGGCCATCTCCTCCTGACAGGCATCAGCTTCCTGGGCTTCCTACGGTCAGGGGAAAAGCCTGGCGTCAGCGGCCCTGCTGACGCGGGAACGAGGCAAGGGGGACGAGGCGGGCCTGGCAGACGGGCACGGGGACACAGGCGGCGAGAGGGGCCCCTCACCTCCTGGAGCTCGTTGACACGCTCCTGCAGCTGCGTGCGCACCGTGTATTCCTCTTCCCACCTGGCGGACACAGGAGGGCAGAGAAAACATCAGTGCCCGTGCCCACCTCTGGTGCAGGCCTCGGGCCCAAGGCCTTGTCCCTGGCTGGGGAGGGCAGGGCCCAGGAACGTCGCCGGCCAGCTGGGCCGCCGCAGCTGTCAGGGGCTCCATGCTGCCTGGCACGTGCCGAGCTCCAGCTGCCTTCCCTGAACCTCCGGGCCTCTGCTGGGAGACACTTGGGAGCAGCTGCGGCTGCCGCAGCCTCTGGGGGGCCCATCCCCGCTCGGGCCCCAGCTCCGCCAGCGGCCTGGCCGGCCTCACTGCCCGCCGCCTGCCCACGCCAGACCCCGGGCCACCCGGCCCAGTCTCCCACCTTCAGCTGCACAGAGCCAGGCTCCTGCCTGCTGCCCGCACCAGAACAGAGCTCGCCGAGCCTGCTGCCCTGCCTCCTCCATTTAACCCGTGAAAGCATCTGCGGGACACACACCGCATCAAGAGGCGGTCAAGAGCCTGGGGCGGCGCTCACAGTCCTTCCCCACCAGCTCCAGAAACTGCCATCCGTGTGAGCCCCACCTAGCAGCCACAGAGACTTGCTGGGGCTGGCCTGAGGCTGGAAGTCCCCAGCTGCCCTGAAGCCGCGGACCGGAGGAACCTGGGCCGCAAAGCGCCAGGCCCCGGGCAAGCGAGAGGGAGTTGCAGAGGGGCCTCCCACGGGTGGCAGGTGAGAAGCAGCAGCAGAGTCAGAGACGGAGACCCCAGCGGGCTGGAGGACTCTCTCGGCCGCAGGGCCGGGCCATGGGCACGTTCCCGGGGCTAAGTCTGTCACACCTCAGGGGCCACGGGGGTCTGTGCACATTCCACATGGGGTGGGGGAGGGGGAGAGGCGGGGTCTGGCGCCTCGGCCGGTGTCCTGGCAGCACATCCCAGACCCTACTGCGACAAGCTCGGCACTTCCTGCCACGTTCTGGAAAGGCCTCGCCCAGTCAGAGAAGGAAGGGAACTGCACCAAGAGAGAAGCTTCCGCACGCAAAGGTGGGCAGAAGTGGCCAGGAAGACAGCAAGAAAACCAGAATCCAAGAGAACAGGCCTTTCCCCCTCCCCTCCGCCTTCCGCCTGCGGTGCCCTCCCAGGCCACCACCTCCCTGAGCCGTGTCCTGCTCACAGCCGCACTGCAGCAGTCCTAAGAATAACTCTGCCACATCTCCTCAGCTGCCCCTCCCGCTGGGCGGGGGAGGAGACAGGAGCCGGCCACCACCCTGCGGCTCCCCACAGCCTGCCTCGCCCCCCCAGCCTGGCTCCCTGCCCTGCCCCGCCGGTCCCCCCCACGTGTCCTCCCCCGTCCCCTGGCCTTCCCATTCACACAGCTGGGGCAGTGGAGGGCCTAGTTGTCTTTTCTGGCCTTGGCCTCTCCATCTACAACATGGAGGCACGGGATGGGCACCCCTTGCCCCTGAAACCCGAGAGTGCTGGTGGGAAGCAGCAAAGCTGCCCAGGACGCAGTGACCCTGGAGGACGTGCATGAGGGAGGGCAGGAAGCAGTCTGACAGCGAACTCAACAAATATAGGTAGAAACACGCAAGGACAGCAGTTAACGATTAAGATGAGTGAACTGGTACGGGGTAAGCAAGCTGAAAATGAATCATCTGGAAGCTCACGACAGTGCTATGTGCTTGCTCTCCAGCCGAACGTTCACACAGGCAGCTTCATTTGACCTCCATTTCCATCTGGTCACACTCACAAGGTTCCCTTTACGTGGGCAGAACGGATCAATTTCCATGTATTCTGCACTGACCAAACACCTCTCTTCCAAATAAAGTGTCCTTGAGTTGAAGAGAGAGCAGGGACCACTCCTGGTTTTTTTTTTTTTTTGAATTAGAGTCTCACTCTGTCGCCCAGGCTGAAGTGCAGTGGCACGCTCCGGGTCACCGCAGCCTCCACCTGCTGGGCTCGGGCGATCCTTCTGCCTCAGCCTTCCAAGTAGCTGGAACTACAGGAACACGCCACCACATCTGCCTAATTGTTTGACTTCTTGTAGAGATGAGGTTTCATCAAATTGCCCAGGCTGGTCTCGAACCCCTGGGCTCAGGCCATCCTCTCACCTCCACCTCCCAAAGTGCTGGGATTTTAGGTCCCAGGCCTGGAGCCAGCATACCAGGCCTGGGACCACTCCCATACAGGAAAGACTGAGGCTCAGGACAAAGGTCACACAAGGCAGGGGAACTGAAAATAAAGCCCAGGAGGCCTCAGTTCCCAGTTTAGTGCTCAAGCCACCCCCAGGCCTTCCGGGCTAAAGACAGGCGCTACAGTGTTGCTATAAAAGGACCGGAATGAGGGCAGGGGCTCTGGGCTGCGAGACACGAGATGAGGAACCGCCAGTGTCACATATCATTCCATCCCAGTCCACTCCACTCCGGGACTCTCTGTGCAGCAGTGTGCCGCAGAGCAATGAGCTAATCAATCCCCAAGGAAGAACTCTGTTGCCCTGGACAGCTGGACCAAGGACAAACACTCTTTCAGTTAAAAAAAAAATGCCCCTAAGAGCAGCAGTTGTTCCTGTGGTCATAGATGTCTTCCAGAACCGTCTCTGTTCTGCTGCTGACTGTGTTGGTTAATTCCTGCAGGGGCAGGCGAGGCTGGTTCTGGGTGGCACCTGAATGATGCTTTTAGGACCACTGAAAATCCCAAGGACACAGAACACAGGCCACAGCTGAGAAAGCCAACACGCAGAACTCGGGCTCAGAAGCCTGCCGATGCGCGATCTGGTAGACTCCCGCAGGTTAACCAGGTCGCCCAGCCCCAGCAGTGATTTCCTAGAACATTCAGCCCGCCCTTACCCACTGCTGAACCGGACGCCAGTCCCCCGCCCGCCACACTGGGCAAAAGTTGTTCCCAGGCCTGCCCACGAGTGGTCGTGACAGCTGACATGAGACCGGACACCCCCAAACCAAAGCCTGCTGTCACCCCCTTCCTCCTCAGTCATGTCAGCCGCTGAGTCTGCGAGGCACTGTCTCTGTCCTGGCTCCTGCCCTGTCTGCCTGGGGAGCAGCCACCCAAGGGACCCACTTGGTATCCAGCCGGCACTCCGGCCTCACAGCCCTTCTCCTGGCCCCTCGGGGCACTCCTCTCGGCAGGCCACGTCTTCATGGGAGAAGGCACTGGGCACCTGACAGTCGCAGGGTGTGCCCAAGTCCCCAACTTTCCCTGCTCTGCCCCTTCTCCTTGCCCTGGGGAATTCCCTTCCCTCTTTCTCTTCCCACTTTTCTTTAACGTGCTCCAAGCGATGCCCTGAGGTCCCGAAGCCTTCTGTGTGGAACCAACGCAGGCACGTGGCTCCTACCGATCTTCCTGTGGGAGCTCCTGGGCGGGGACAGGGTCGCCCGCCGTGCAGTGCAGGGGGCAGCCCCTTCCTCACCCATCCCTTCCCATTTCGCGCCATGCAGTCTCCCAGATTTCGGCTCCATCCTGCGTCTTCGGCTTCGGCTACCCGCGAAGCCTACAGCCCCACCCTGCGCGCAGGCCAGACGGACCTCTCAGGCCCAGGCTCTC
>NW_007088948.1:14187-16491 GCF_000164805.1 Carlito syrichta
CCCGCACCCCGTGGCCCCTCTCCCGGGTCCGAGCGCCCGACCCCGAGCGGACTTCTCAGCAGCACCCGACTGGTTATTCAGAGGATCCCCGCTCCCGCTTCCCTTCCTGCCCGTAAAGCGGCCAAGACGGCCCGGTTCCCTCAAAAACACACTCAGTGGCCAGAGGCTGTAAAACGTATATTGACTCTCATGTACGTCTATGCACAGTGGAGAAGCCATCCTCAAAGAGGCAAGGGGCTAACCCAGTGGCGACGGCAGCGAGTCCCCGCAGTCCCGTCTTCAACCATCTCCCGGGCTGTCGCCCCAGGGCTGAGACTTCCTCCTCTTTGCCGCTGGGGATCGGCTGCAGCCGAGGGGAGCCGCCGTGGGAGTCTGAAGGCCTGTGGGGAAACCACTCGGCTTCTGGAAGGCGGCCTTCCCGAAAGGCTGCGCTGGCAGCCGGCGCTTTCCCTTCTCCGCCCCCTCGGCCTTCCCCAGGGGCCGATGACAGTCCTTAGACGTGGGGGCGGCCTGGGTCTGGGAGAACTGCACAGCAGGTGTCTCTGTGTCTGTGCTCTCCGGAGGGGCATTCCGCTGCAGGAGGGCAGCTTTCTTGGGGGACTGCGATTTCGGTGGTCGTTGCTTTCGCCTCCTAGTCGCCTGTGGCTCCCTGATGGCTTTGGCTTTCTCAGCGGGCTGGCTGCTCTCCTGAAGCCGGGAGCAAGCTTGGGCCTTTGTCAGTGAAAGGACCGTGGACAGTTCGGGGCCTGCCCCCCTGGAGATGCCATTCAGCTTCTGCAAGGAGGCCTTCTTGGGATGTTGCTGTTTCTGCAACTGCTTGGCCTCTGCAGCCCTTATGGCCTTCTTGGTTGGCTGGCCGCTGTTCTCAGACTTGGGGATGACCTGACCTTTCGGGTCAGGCAAATCTATGTTTCGAGGGGGGGCTGTTGCAGAGTTTCCTGGGGTAAAATTAAACAGATGGTTTGAGAAAACGAGCCCTGTCACCAAATGGTCTTAATCGTTAGGGCAGAAAATAAGTAGAGGTTATTAAAATATGGGAATTGCCATCCCTTGGCCAAGAGTTACACACAATTAGGTCAGTGAGTAAGAGCAGATCACTCAGATTCCTCTTACTGTGGTTTTTTGTTTTGTTTTGTTTTTTGAGTTGGAGTCTCACTCGGTCGCCCAGACTGGAGTCTCGACCCGCTGGGCTCTGGGGATCCTTCCGCCTCAGCCTTCCGAGTAGCCGGAACGACAGGCGCGTGCCACCACGCCCGGCTGATTTTTTGATTCATTGGGGAGATGAGGTCTCGCCACCATGCCCAGGCGGGTCTCGAACCCGCGGGCTCAGGCGGTCCACTCGCCTCGGCCTCCCAAGGCGCGGACGACAGGCGGAGCCACCGAGCCGGCTGGCGTTCTTTACTCGTTTGTTCTGAGCCAGCCCTTCTCGGTTAGGCTGGACTGCGGTGGCGCAGTCACGCTCAGCACAGCCTCAGCCTCCTGGGCTCGGCGATCCTTCCACTCCAGCCTCTTGAGTAGCTGGAACTACAGGCGTGCACCACCACTTCCAGCTTACTTTTTATTTCATTTTTTCGGTAGAAATGAGGTGTCACTATGCTGTTCCCAAACTCCTTGGACTCAAGCAATCGTCCCATCTCGGCCCCCCAAAGAGTTGGGATTACAGGTGTGAGTTACTGCCATAGGCTTACAGGTGTGAGTTACTGCCATAGGCTTCAGATTCCTACCACTTAATATCACTTGGCATTTTGGCACTTACTGAAGTCCTATTTTAACCTTGTTTTTTTGAACATAGGGTCTCACTGTCATCCAGGCTGGAATGTACTGGCATGATCATGGCTCATGTCAGCGTCATCTCCTGATCTCCTGGGCTCAAACAATCCTCCTGCCTCAGCCTCCTGAGTAGCTGAGACTACAGGCACATGCCACCACGCCCGCCTAATTATTTTTTTGTAGAAGCAGGGCCTTGCTATGTTGCCCAGGCTAGTCTTGGACTCCTAGGCTCAAGCAATCCTCTAGCCTTGGCCTTCCAAAGTACTGGGACTAAGCACAGGTCACACACGCCCCACTGACCCTTACATTGAGAGAAAAGATCATACCTATTCTTGGGACCAAAGGCTTTCACAGAATGCGGCGCCTCCTTGAGGACAACAAACAAAACACTCTAAGGGGGAGGTGAATCACCTGAATACCTCTGAAGAAATGGCCTCTATTTTTTACTTTTTTTTAATTTCTCTTTGAGTTGGAGTCTCACTCTGTCGCCCAGACTGGAGTGCAGTGGCCACTCCCGGCCACCGCAGCCTCGGC
>NW_007088948.1:16849-25274 GCF_000164805.1 Carlito syrichta
CAGGAATTACAGGCACGCACTACCACGCCCGGCTGATTTTTTTATTTATTGTAGAGATGCAGTCTCGCCAAGTTGCCCAGGCAGGTCTCGAACCCGCGGGCTCAGGCAATCCACTCACCTCAGCCTCCCAAAGGCGGGATTACAGGCTGAACCACCGAGCTTGGCTCTTGCTTTTTTTTTTTAAGTCAGTCTCACTCTGTCGCCCGGCTGGAGTGCAGTGGCATGCTCACTGCTCAGGTGATCCTTCCGCCTCAGCCTTCCAAGTACCTGGGACTACAGGTACAGCCACCATACCCAGTTACATTTTTTGATTTATTGTAGAGATGAGGTCTCACCAAGTTGCCCAGGCTGGTCTCGAACCCATAGGCTCAGGCATGGTATGTATTTTTTAAATCAGAGAAGTCCCACTCCTGCCATGTGGATTTCCATCAAATCCAGAAAAATTAGAAGGCACACCCACTACAACTAGAAACAAGCTAGAAAAATGGCAACAAGGGCCGACATGAAATGTGTACTTTTTAAGTTACAGTCAATTCTATTTCCTAAGAAGCCCTTCTCTCCCTCTTCCAGCTACACCCAGGGTTAGATCCCAGCATGCAGAACTCTTGAGCCTGTTTCAGACAGCCCCACCCTTCCCTTGAGACCAGGAAAGACTCAAGAAGGCTGAGAAAACAATCTGCATAGTGCAATCGGCTCAGAACATGCTGACAGTTCTGCAAGGCTCCGCTCCAACCTGAAGCTGAGCATGCCGGACAGCAGACGTGCACTGCCAAGAAGTCAACCCTGGGCCGAGAAGAAGAAACCACAAGCTGCACTGGCAAAGCATCTAGTGCTCAACACTGCAGCCACTGGGTAGAATAAAGGAAAAGAACCCATCTACAGAACACCTGACCCTACCCAGAGGGGGGCCCAGAACAGTTCCAGCTGGAATGAAGGGGGCTCTTCACCCAAGCCGGCACAGGCTGGGGCAAGGGAAGTACAGACCCCTCCCTTCTCTTTCCTCTGTCACACCAGAAAGTCTCCCGAAAGGCAGAAAGAGCAAAAGAAGCGATGGAGGGTACAAAAAGCACACCACTCACCTGTCTCAGGCTGGGGAATAGAATTGGAGAACTTCTTGAACTTGGCGATGAAGAAACCATCCATATTGTGAGTGTGAGGGTAGAAGCGCCGGGCAGAACGCAGAGTGGGGTGGAAGCGCCTTTCCCGAAAGCGGGTGAATCCCTCCTGGCCAAAGTCTAGGCCCGTGGGCACCAGCCGCACATTCCTCTTTTTCAGGGCATAGTCGACCACCCACTCATTCTCCTCCACCTGGATGTGTGAAAAAGACAAAGACGGAAGAGACGGAGCTGAAGGGCGCTCTAAGGGGCAAACAGCCCCCAGCCCCACTTCCCCTGTGGCGTGGCAGAGGCCTCACCATGATGGAGCAGGTGCAGTAGACAAGGTAGCCTCCCGTCTTAGAGGTGGCGCTGACAGAGTCAATGGCACTCAGGAGCAACTCCTTCTGGAGGTGAGCACAGCGCAGGATATCCTTCTCATCCTGTCCCGGAGAGAGACCGGCGGCGTCAGAACTCCCGAGGCAACCTCGGGAAAGCGAGGCGAGCCAGTGGCTGCCAGGGCACGCCCCTACCCGCTCTCCAGCCCCGGGAGGCACAGCGAGGGCCTCGGGCTGGTAACACTGCCCAGCTTCTCACCTTGTTCGTCTTCACAGCTGGGTCCTTGGAGATGACCCCAGTGCCACTGCAGGGAGCATCCAGCAGCACTCGATCAAAGCCTCCCACCACCTGGGAAAAGGGGGAGGTTAATCAGATGTCCCCTGCAACCTGGAGTGCCACGCTCATCTCCCAGGGGCCAGTAAGTCTAAGCATTCTGAAGTCAAGAAAGGAAAAGACAAGCTGGAAGAAGCCTCAGGAAGAAACACAGAGGGAGTCCCACCTTGGGGAACTGGCGCCCATCGTAGTGGCTGATAATGGCGTTGGTGACTCCCAGCCTGTGCAAGTTGCCCACGACACTCTTGAGCCGCTCAGCATTGGCATCATTGGCAAGGATCACACCTGTGTTCTTCATCAGCTGGGCTGCAGGGAGGGCGGGCCAGCGCGTGACCAGTCGGCCCACTGCCTCACACTTGCAACCCACCCTCCAGTCCAGGGAAGTCCCGGGTGAGGTCTCACTGCCTCAGTGCAGCTCCATTCCCAGCATACCCTGCGCCCCTCTGCCAGCTGCATAGGTCGACCCAGCCTGCACTGGCCCCTGGTAATCACCAGGCCTGCCAGTGTGGCTTTTCCACTTTTACCAAACACCTTCCTGGTCCTACAGACAGAATTCTTTCTTATAGACAGCAGCAGCTCGATACGATAGTTACAGCTGCCTGTTATATGCTGAACACTGAGCCAAGGACTCCTAAATGGATGACCTCAACCTTCATGACCCGAGCGCAATTACGAATCCATGTGGGAATGACAAAAGAGAACCAGAAGCTTGCCCAAGGTCGGATGGGTAGTTCCAGTGGCACATGCGGCACTGGAACCCAGGCCAACTCCAGAAATGGTGCTCCCCCACCCCACTAGCTGCTTGTATACCGTGTCCCGTGAGCACTAGTGAGTCAGCAGCCCCACCCGCCTTGAGAGCAGAGCCAGATGAATCCCCCCCGCCTGCCCTTCCCATACCTATGTAGCTGGTCTTTCCTCCAGGGGCACAACACATGTCCAGGATCCGCTCGTGCTCCTGGGGTGCCAAGGCCATGACAGGCAGCATGCTGGAGGCTCCCTGCAGCATGTAGTGCCCAGCCAGGTACTCAGGAGTAGCGCCTGTGGGAGAGGTCCACGCTGTGACATGCTGGGACGAGGACGGGCAGAAGGCCTACTGGGCAGGGGAAACTTACCAATGGGCACTGAAGAATCATATACCACCAGTCCAGTCTTTGACCACTTGCCCAGGGGATCCAGGTTAACCCCACGGTTGATGAGAGCCTGCAGGTAACAGCAATGAAGACGTTAATTCCCTCATAGGCGACTCTACCAAGGAAACACATGGAGATGGGAAAATAAAGTCATACCTGCAGGGCCACGGCACCACAGCTCCGAGAGTCATGGCTTCATGGAGCAGCCGCTCTCCCTCCCCTCCACTTCCCTCCCCTCCCCTCCCATGACTCCCTTTGCTTAATTCTAGGCTCGTAACTCAAGGCCTGAAGGCCATTCCAACAGAGCAGACTGCCAACTCCTGCTCTCTTATTTCCCAGAAATAGACTCATCTTCCACAAGCAAGCCCCCTTACCATCCCAAAATGCAATGACCTGGTTATAGCACACTCAAGATAATCATTGGGCTGAGCACGGTGGCCCACGCCTATAATCCCAGCACTTTAGGAGGCAGAGGCAGGAGGACTGCTTGAGTCCATGGGTTCAAGACCAGCCTAGGCAACTTGGTGAGACCTCATCTCTACAATAAATTTAGAATTAGCTGGGTGTGGTGGCACACGCCTGTGGTTCCAGCTACTTGGAAGGTTGAGATGGAAGGATCACCTGAGCCCAAGAGGTTGAGGCTGCGGTGGCTGTGAGCCTAGGCGACAGAGTGAGACTCCGACTCAAAAAAAAAAAAAACAAACCACCGGGTCATCTTCACGTCAGGAGAAACACAGTACACACAACCATACCACTGACTTTACCTTTACCATAGGAGACTTTAACCTGGGTCCCTAAACCCTTGGAAATGAGTTTAAAATACCAATTGTGCATGTGTGTCTTTTTCTGGAGTCGGAAATCAATTTCCCCAGCTTCTCAATGACCCTTCTCCCATTTCCTTGGGAGGCAGCATGTTTACCCTGATGTAGATGAAGCCGGTCCCCCCTTCCTGAGATGAGCAAGCCTCCAAAGCCATCCCTCACCTGAGCAAGGTCCCGGCGTCGGGTTTTCAAGGTGTTGGTCCGCAGGGTGATGGGCCGCGGCACCTCGTTAGCTTCTAAGAACTCAACCAGCTGTGGGGGAGACAGCAGGGAGTAAGTCGGGCTGGCTGAGGACCTCAGTCAGATGAAGAGAGCAAGGGGCTGAAGGTCTTCCTCATGCAGGCTAAACAATGAGAACAGGCGGGCGTGGTGACTCAAGCCTGTAATCCCAGCACTTTGGGAGGCCGAGGTGAGGAGATTGCCTGAGCCCATGGGTTCAAGGCCAGCCTGGGCAACTTGGTGAGATCTCATCATGTGTACAATAGACAAAAAAGTTAGCCGGGCATGGTAGCCCCTGCCTGTAGTTCCAGCTACTTGGAAGGCTGAGGTGGAAGGATTGCCTGAGCCCAGCAGGGGGACGCTGGGGTGGCCGTGACTGTGCCACTGTACTCCAGCCTGGGCGACAGAGTAAGACTCCAACTCAAAAAAAAAAAGTGCGAACAGCAGAATAGGCACCGGGTGGGCAATCCAGTACCTCAGACAGAGGGAAGAGGTCCACAAGCTTGCCCAGCAGGAAGTCTCCATATGAGTAGTAAGTGGCCAGATCCTTCTTAAGCCGGTTCAGATACTCAGAACGAGACCGGCCCTCCTCCCGCTGAGTCCCGAAGTCACGCAGAATCCCCACTATGTCCTGGATCCGCTTATGAACACGCTGCAGGTCTGGAGCCTGGGCATGTGGGCCTGTCAAGGAACGGTCTCACCACGGCCTGGGCCTGGGCCTGGGCATCCCTCCCAAGTACCTTCCTCCTCCCCTCACTGGGGTCTAAGGATATCCTGCTCCACCTGCCCCACAGGGGGCAGCACAAAGGGCTCTTCCACGTCCACGTTGATCTGCAGGCCATCTGCCTCCTCTTCCTCCATGGGGCCTGACTCGGGGAACCCTTTCCCCTCCATCTCCTCTTCGCTCTGCCAGTCCCTAGAAACGGGCCCAGGAACAGAGGGATTCGCAGGCCAGAACAGACACGTCCTCCCCCCGCACAACTTCCTCGGCCCCAGCTGTGGCCTGCTCTGCAGCCCCACGGTTCCCACAACTCACTCGGCAGCAGCTTCCCGGGCCTTCTGCTTCCGAGCCGCTCGTTCGATGGGCAGCAACTGAGGAGAGAGACAAGGGACTGCTGACACAAGCCTGCCCTGCCTCCAGTACAGGGAGGACTTTCTACCTGTTCTACTTTGTGATTACTACTATTTGCCACATACAAGCGTCACCCTTGCTCTCAAAAGGAGATACGGAAGCTGAAGAAACGAATGTGAGACCGGCACAATGTTGATCGGCGCTGAAACTAAGTGATGGACTGCAGAGTTCATTATACTGTCCTTTCTACTTTGATGTGTTTTTCAGTTTTCCGTTAATTAAAAAAAATGGAAACATAAACACTCATATGCATAAAGGCGGACAAAAATTGCCCTTGGGTACCACTTTGCCGTGTTTTCTTCCAGGCTAACTTTGGATTCTTCACATAATTCAAATCATAATGCGTTTTTCAAGTTTTTCTTGTTCTTTAAAAATTCAGTTGGTCACAGGCATTTTAGACACAATGAGCAACGTTCACTCATCAGATGCAAGAGCCATGATTTGCTTGAGCATAATGAATATGATAGAAGAGTTCAGAATCTCCAACATCACGAGTCACATGGTGCCCACAAACCCAATTGTAACAAGGCTGCAGATAGAAGGGGGACTGTGGGAAATGGGCACAAATGGAGACTTTCTCTTTTTAGTCTACACAAGTCTACATTTAGCTGTTTCCTACTAACATAGTCACATGCTAATCATATGGTAAATAACTTCTTGCACCTCAGTACATAAACCTTTACCTACATTTTGGCTCATCTTCCTACAGAGAATTACTAGGTCAAAAGGAAGAAGCTTTCAAATTCTCAGATAACTGCTTTATAAAAAAGTACAGGCCACTGCCGTGCCAGACTCTGGTGTAGCCATGTGTTCTTTGAGTTGAGGCCATCGCCATGTTTCCTGGCTTTGGCCCACTCCCCTACCTTGGGAAGACAAATCTCCTTTCTCTCATTCTCTCTCTCATATTTACTTTTTAAATAAACTATATTTTCCAATCTAGAAAAAAAAAGTTTGCACATCTACTCCCATCAGTGGGGCACACCAGTGTTTACCTTCCCAAACACTCATCAGTACTGAGCATTCCAAATTTATCAAATGTTCTATCCTATAGCTCTTTCAAACTCACACATGTGCTGACAAAGGGTATGAGGCAGTAGCGAAATAGTGATGGAACATAAAACTCCCTTTCCTCCAGTCAGATTTATACTAACCTCGGTAATCTGGGCCAGGCACAGTAGCTCACACCTGTAATCAATCCCAGCTCTCTGGGAGGCTGAGGCAAGAGAATCTCTTGAGCTCAGGTTTTCTAGACCAGCCTGGCCAATATAGAGAGACCTTGTCTCTACCAAAAAAAACCCAAGAAAATTAGCCAGGCGTGGTGGCACACACCTGTATCAGGAGGCTGAGGAAGAAGGAACGCCTGAGCCCAGGAGGTCAAAGCTGTGATGAGCCACACGGGCACCACTGCACTCCTGCCTGGGATAGGGTGAGACTTTGTTTAAAAAAAAAAAAAAAAGGAAGAAAGAAAGGAACCACATGGCAAGGATCTGAATAGCTAGAGAGATGACTCTCACCTCTTCCCCTTCCTCCTCATCGTCAGAGGTGGAGTCAGCTCCATAGTCATCTGCCAGGTCAGCATCGCTGTCCTCGGAGCCCCAGAGCTCCCCATCGTTCACTACATCACCTTCTTCAGAGTCTTCCTCCTCCTCTTCCTCATCGCTGCTAGGTGCTGGACGCTTCTTGCCTCGAGCAGCATTCAGGAAGGATGGGGCTCCCTTCTTACCAGGTGTCTGGGCAGCTCCTGCAGAGACCCCTACAGGTTTGAAGACTCCTACCGTCAGCCACATGCTCCCCTGCCCCACACCCCTGGAGCCTGTACTTTTAACTCCTCAGAACCTTCCATCCCAGAAATGTTCAGCAAGTCCTTCCCTACCCAGGGCCCAGAGAACTCCTCATATAGTGCCCAGTCGACATCCACTGACCTTTTGGTAGCTTTGCAGGCAATGGTTTGGCCCCAACAGACTTATTTGTCTTAGGGGCTTCTGCAGAGCCCAACCTCCTCTTGGCTGCCCTGAAAAAATACAGGAGTGAGGAAATGAAAACATAACTCCAGGCCCTGCCATTTCCACCAGAGGAATGTGACAGTCCACATTAGCCTTCTCTGTTGCCCTATCCTACGTGGCTGAGGGTGAGCCGTACCAACTTACTCTGCTTAAGTCTGGACACCCACACTTACCTCTTTCGAGCACGACTAGACAGTCTCTTGGAATTTTCGTCATCTACTTTAAAAAAAAAAAGGAGGTAGAATAAGTTGTGGTGGAAATAAAAAAGCGAAGTGAGAGCAGAAATAAAAGTGGAAGAAAATTAGTACACCAACTAAAGAGAGTAGGTTTACATCTCAGCTCTATCATTTAAGAACTATGCGAGTTACTACTTAACCTCTCGGCATCCATTTCCTTAACAGTGTCTCTCTCCCAGACCTTTAAGATGAAGTGCCATGTGATAAAGGGCTCAGTACAGTGCCTAGGACTCACTAGCATCTCAAATCGCATCTTCGATCCAAGCACAAACCCTCTGTCCAGTCTCCTCTCCCACCAGCCTCTGGTGAAGTAGACTACTCCACGGGCAGGAACCAGAGGCATCTTTTCCACCTCCATTCCTTCAGAAGACAGTTAGACTGGCCTATCCCCTCCCAGGCTCCCTCTTGCTAAAGTGTTGCCCGTTTTTCAAAAGCCAAGCTTAACGAAAACTAAAGTTCTGCATGGGATCCCTCTTCCTCCAAACTCTCACAATGCTAAGCCGCACCTCTCCTTGGAGGGGCAGTTCTGTTCCCGTCGCACCTTCCCTGCGTTCTCTACGCTCGTGACAGTGTTTCAGGCATACTTATTTCCTAACAACTCACACAAGGAAGACTCCGCTTGCGGACAGTCCAAGAATGAGAGGGGGTTATAACCCACAATGCCGCAAAAGCGGGGGGACCTGGGGGCCTCGCCCGACCCTTACCTGCAGGCAAGAACCTGGCGAGCTCCGTCTCGGCGCCCTTCTGTTTCCGGGCCTTGCGGCCTGGTCCGCGCTTCTCCTTGGCGGGGTCCAACTTGCGCCCCATGGCACTAAGGAAAAGGAACACGGGAGACGGTCGCGCCGTGCGAGGCGGGAAGGGAAGCGCAGGCTCCGCGTAAGGCCCTCGGCCCCGACTTGGCACCCCGACAGCGCCCTGGAGGCCCGACCGACCGCCCTCCCACCTGAAATCCGGGCTCGGCGTCCCTCTCCCCGGACCAGCTCAGCGCGGCCGCCCTCGGCGCCCCGATATCCTCTCAGCCCGCCCGAACGCGCGCGGAGGCCCCAGACCCCCTCCCACGCGCGGCGCTCCACGTGCAGGCCGGCTCGGGTTCGGCGACGGCGCAGGCTCGAGTGGCC
>NW_007088948.1:26045-62674 GCF_000164805.1 Carlito syrichta
CCACCACGCCTGCCAGTGCCGTGTACCGTGGAGACCGGGTCTCGCCGGTGGCCCTGGCTAGTCTCGCACCCCCGCGCCCAGGCCATGCTCTCGCCTCGGCCTCCGGAGTGCCGCAGGTGCAGCAGCTCGCCCCACGTCTTCGCGGCCGTCTTGCAGCCTCCCCTTTCAGCAGGTCGCACGGCCCGACAGGCGGACCGTCGCAGCAGCAGCCCGAGTTTCCAGGCACGCGGGTTCAGGGGCTCCTGCCGCACCCACCCGCCGACACCCACACCGAACCAGAGCGCTAAAATACAAGGAAACTTTTATTTTCCATTTTCGTCAAGAAATTTGCTGCGGTTTTGTATGCTTTTGGTTTTCCTTTTTTTTTTTTCACTTTATTTCATTCTAGCCGCTCAGTGGCTGGAGCCGCTGGGTTCCTGGTATTAAAAAGATGCCAACAGAGGTAGCTGTGTCTCGCCCAGGGGCCCAGCCCACTCTGAATACCCCCGAAAACGGAGAAAAGGAAACAAAATAAACCAACAAAATAAAACCAAAAGGAGGAAGAAATCCAGATCACTTTCTTCACGCCTGGCAGGAACCCACAGCAGTTTGTGTGTAACAGATGTTACGGTGGGGAGAAGCCAGGGTCCAGAAGGCCAGCCCACCGACTCCCTGCAGACGGCGCCGGCGCTACTGCTGCATGTCTCTCCTGCAGAAAGGGCACCACTGCCCCTCACTCCCTCCCCTCCCCCGGTGCACAGGGGCTGTTCCTTGACAACATGGAAGATGGGCAGGAGGGCGAGGGTCTCTCAGGCCCCCAGGGAAGAAGCTGGGACAAGAGAAAGTGAGGAAGGTCACTGCTCAGCGGCGGAGGTGGCATCACCCGTCTGCATCTTCACTGCTGCTGGGCTACCTGTAGGGAGAGAGAACCGAAGTCTCAATTCCAGACCACAAGAAGCCACCGCATCCCAAGGAAGACGGGCTGATGGACTACAGCTGACCGGCCCGGGTGTCCAGCTAAGGACACAGCAGAGCTGCGAGGTCCAGGAGGCAGCTGTGAGAAGAGTGGGCAGGAAGGAAACGCGACCCTACCTGCTGCGGGGTAGGTTCGGGGGCCCGGTTTGCCAGGCGGCTGAGGATGTTGCGCTCTGACATCTGTAGCCTCACAGCGACGGGGGGAATTCGGGCAATGGTAGCTGGCAGCCGGGTCACGTCCGCTTTCATGTCACTTAGCAGTTCTTCCAGCTGTTTCAGAACTGCACGGGGAGAAAAGGAGGGGGTGAGCTGTGGAGGTCAAGACAGTGCTCCTTCCTAGAGATCCTATGAATCATTTGAGGCAAACAAACAAAAGACTTAACTCTTTCTATCCTAGTGGACCTTAGCACTCCGCAGTGGCTGATGTGTTGTCATTTGACACTGAGCTGACACCAGGCCTCCATGCTCAAACTTTTTTTTTTTGCATTGGAGTCTCACTTGGGTACCCAGGCTGAAGCGCTGTGGCACGCTCACAGCCACCCAGCGTCGACCTGCTGGGCTCCAGCGATCCCTCTGCCTCAGCCTTCCAAGTAGTCAGAACTACAGGCATGTACTACCACACCCAGCTAATTTTTGATTTATTACAGACACAATGTCTCGCCAAGTTGCCCGAGCTGGCCTCAACCCGGTGGGCTCAGGCCATCCACTCATCGTCCCAGAGTGCTGGAATGACAGGCTGAGCCACTGAGCCCAGCCCATGCTCAAATTTCTGTTTCTCATTTTGGTTCCAATTGTCCACAGCTCTGTGCTTTTGAAAGTCACCTCGCCTTCATCATCCCTTGCTCTCTATTGTAACTCCTCTCATCTCAAAAGCGTACTCCTATTGTTCCTTTTTTTTTTTTGAGTTGGAGTCTCACTCTGTCGACCAGGCTGGAGTGCAGTGGCATGCTTATGGCCATCACAGCCTCGACCTGCTGGGCTCAGGTGATCCTTCCGCCTCAGCCTCCCAAGCAGCTGGAACTACAGGCACGCATCACCATGCCAGGCTAAATTTTTTTTGGTTTATTGTAGAGATGAGGTGTCACCAAGTTGCCCAGGCTGGTCTGGAAACCCCGGGCTCAGGCAATCCTCTAGCCTCTGTCTCCCAAAGTGCTGGGATTACAGGCATAAGCCACCACACCAGCCTTTTTTTTTTTTTTAAGAGATAGGGTCTTGCTCTGTGGCTCAGGGTGGAGTGCAGTGGTGTGATCACAGCTCATTACAGCTTCCCACTCCTGGGTTCCAGCAATCTTCTTGCCTCCTGAGCAGGTGGGACTACAGGCCACCAATGCCACACCTGGCTAGTTTTAAAAATTTTTTTGTAGAGACAGGGTCTCACTATGTTGCCCAAGCTAGTCTCGAACGCCTGGCCTCAAGCAATACTCCCGCCTCAGCATCTCAAAGTGTAAAGACTATAGGTGTGAACAACTGCACCCAGCCTCTTACTTTACCTCTCTGCTTTGGAATTGGTTTCCCAATTCCTTTATAACAGCATTCTTTTCCTCATCTCCTCCTCCACTTGCTCACAACGTTTCACTTTAATTAGAAACAAAATGTTTAGCCGGGCTCGGTGGCTCAGCCTGTAATCCCGCGCCTTTGGGAGGCTGAGGTGAGTGGATTGCTTGAGCCCGCGGGTTTTCGAGACCCGCCTGGGCAGCGAGACCTCATCTCTACGATAAATTAAAAAAAAAAAAAAAAGAAAATCAGCTGGGCATGGTAGCATATGCCTGTAATTCTGGCTACTCGGAAGACTGAGGCGGAAGGATCTCCGGAGCCCAGCAGGTCGAGGCTGCGGTGGCCGGAAGCGGCCACTGCACTCCAGTCTGGGCGACAGAGTGAGACTCCAACTCAAAAAAAAAAAAAAAAAAAAAAGAAATAGAATGTTGAAAACGGTCCAGCCAGTCAGAGTGGCTCATGTCTGTAGTCCCAGCACTTTGGAAGGCAGAGGCAAGATGACTGCCTGAGTCCAGGGATTTGAGACCAGCCTGGACAATTTGGCAAGATCTCGTCTCTACAATAAATAAAATTTTAAAAATTAGCCAGGCATGGTGGTACAGGCCTGTAGTGCCAGCTACTTGGAAGGCTGAGGCAGAAGGATCACCTGAGCCCAGCAGGTCAAGGCTGCAGTGACCGTGAACGTGCCACTGCACTCCAGCCTGGGCAAGAGTGAGACTCCAACTCAAAAAAAAAAAAAAAAAAAAAATGAAGAAGGGCAAAGAACTACAGTCCTCGATTGCCTCGAAGGTACTAGCTTCCCAAGGAAGATGCCAAGGATGCCTAGCACATCGTAAGCTCCCAAAGGAAACCAATATATGACCACTGAGTTAGAGTAGGAAGGAGGCTGAACCAGCAGGAGGCAGGGGAGCCACTGGCTACCTTTGTGCAGGACTGCGTTGGCAGGCTTGTTTCCTGCCATTGACTCCTTAGACAGGTGCTGATGACTTTCTGCCAAACATTCCACCTCGGCAAAGCGGGTGTTCAGTGCCATGGAAGGGTGAGAAGGGTCCTCTGACATGTTCAGGTAAGCCGCCCGGCGCAGCTGTTCCTCAATCACCAGGGCTTGTTCTAAGAGCTGGATAAGGGATAAAGAGGAGACAGGAGCCGGACTGACATTCCACTCACTTCTGATGGGCCTCTTGGCTCACCCCTCCCTGCTCCTCCTGATGGCAACCAGAACCCAGAAAGAACTTCACGAACAGCTCGTTCCCCACACCCAGTCAGCTCAGCGCTGCATTGTTTTTTTCCCTTCCCCTTTCATTATCCGTGTTTTTTAGATTTTTACCCTTTAGGTTCCCGCTTATACAAAAATGGTAACTTCATTTAGAAAACACAGAATGGATGAAGAATTCAAAACCCAAATAACCCCATCTCCTAGAAACACTGTTAACAAGTTGTCAGAAGTAGGAAAGACCAGCCGGGCTCCGTGGCTCAGCCTGTAATCCCGTGCCTTTGGGAGGCTGAGGTGAGTGGATTGCCTGAGCCCGTGGGTTCGAGACCCGCCTGGGCAGCGAGACCTCATCTCTACAATAAACCAAAAAATCAGCTGGGCGATGGTAGCGCATGCCTGTAATTCCAGCTACTCGGAAGGCTGAGGCGAAAGGATCGCCAGAGCCCAGCAGGTCGAGGCTGCGGTGGCCGGGAGCGGCCACTTCACTCCAGTCTGGGTGACAGAGTGAGACTCCAACTCAAAAAAAAAAGTAGGAAAGACTATGTGGATATCTGGACCTGAAATTTAATTTTAAGATAAGTAAGAAAGATTTTAAAAAGAAAAAGAAAAATACTACTAATATTCTGATAGTTTTCTTTTGGGCTTTTTCTATGCATAGATTTGTTTACATAATTGAGATCATACTATATACATGCCCATATTATATTCTCATTTAAAGTTACATTGTACAGCATCTTCATCATTTACTCCTTGAAAACTTTTTCTCTTTTGAGTTGGAGTCTCACTCTGTCACCCAGACTGGAGTGCAGGGGCCGCTCCTGGCCACCGCAGCCTCGACCTGCTGGGCTCCAGTGATCCTCCTGCCTCAGCCTTCCAATAGCTGGAACTACAGGCACGCGCTACCACACCCGGCTAACCAAGTTGCCCAGGCGAGTCTCGAACTCACGGGCTCAGGCAGTCCACTCATCTCAGCCTCCCAAAGCTCGGGACTACAGGCTGAGCCACCGAGCCTGACACAAAAACATTTTTTAATGGTTGCATGGCAGGCTATCCTATGGATATACCCACCACGTATCATTTGGATTATTTTACCATTTGAAAATGTTCTTGTTTATTTCCTTTTATCTCCACCCTCACTCCCATTCCTTCCTCCCCAAAACCAACCTTTCTGATGTACTTACTCTCCTTTTTGCATACTGAAGACTGTGTTCTTGTTTCATAGGCACACTTCTGATTTACAGGATCATGTTTTCTGAACATAAGCTTTTTCTGACTTCTCCTATGACCTACCTTTTTAGACCACCATGTTTGCTATATGCATATGTTTTTGTTGCTTCTGCCGCTTAATGCTCCGTGATACGAGTGTACATTTTCCCCATCCATTCATTCTCCCAATGCTGAACATTTAGGTTGCCTCCTGACCCCGCCACCAAAAACCATACTGCAAGTGACACTCTTGCACATGTCACCTGACAGCTGTGTTAAAGGCTCTTCAAAATACCAAGAGGCAGAATGTTGACTCTTAAGTTATGAAAAGACTTAATCTGCCCCAAGTATCCACTGGTATGTAAATGGCGAGCCCATCAAGGACCAGGAAAAAGGACTGCATGAGAATGGGCGGTGGTTTCCTTAATGACACCTGGCTCCGTGAGGGCCTAATCTAGCTCCAAACAGACTGAGTGTCTCTCCTTCCTGCCCTGAACTATGAGCATTCCCAGGGTTAGCCCTTGACCCAACAGACTTCGCTCCTAGTGTCAGCCAGCACTTTTATGCAGATGACCTGATGCTTCACAGTCACGCAGATCTGGTACTGGTTCTGCCTGGTATGTGGTGGGGGGAGGGAAATGGGGTTGCTGGCTTGTGAGAAACACCAGACAACTTGTCTGAAATGGAACTTACCATTCTTTCTACAAACTGCTCCTTCTCCTCTTAAATGATCCCTTAACTTTCTCAGTGACTCAGGCTGTTATTTTTGGGATCTCACTTCTTCGTACCTCAAATCCATTAAAAGTCAGGAGTTGGCAGACTATGACCTATGGGTCAAACCTGTTTTTAGCCGGGCTCAGTGGCTCAGCCTGTAATCTCGCACCTTTGGGAGGCTGAGGTGAGTGGATTGCCTGAGCCCACGGGTTCGAGACCCGCCTGGGCAACTTGGCGGGACCTCATCTCTACAATAAATCAAAACAAATTAGCCGGGCGTGGTAGTGCGCGCCTGTAATTCCAGCTACTTGGAAGGCTGAGGCGGAAGGATCGCTGGAGCCCAGCAGGCAAGGCTGCGGTGGCTAGGAGCAGCCACTGCACTCCAGTCTGGGTGACCGAGTGAGACTCCCAACTCAAAAAAACAAAATAAAACAAACAAACAAAAACCTGTTTTTATATAGCTGAAGAGCAAAGAATGGGTTTTTTAATTTTAATTTTTTGGAGTTGGGAGTCCCACTCTGTCACCCAGGCTGGAATGCAGTGGCATGCTTACAGCCACCACAGCCTCAACTTGCTGGAATCAGGTGATCCTTCCACCTCAGCCTTCCAAGTAGCTGGAACTACAGGCATGTGCATCACATCTGGCTGATTTTATTTATTGTAGAGATGAGGGCTCACCAAGTTGCCCAAGCTGGTCTTGAACCCCTAGGCTCAGGTAATCCTTTCGCTTCCACCTCCCAAAGTGCTGTGATTACAGGCATGAGCCACTGCACCTGGCCTTTCTTAATTTTTTTGAGTCAGGGGCTCAGCCTGTCACCCAAGCTGGAGTGCAGTGGTATCATCATGGCTTGCCACAGCCTCAACCTCCTAGACTCAGGCGATCCTCCCACCTCGGCCTCCCAAGTAGCTGAGACCACAGTAAGTCTACAGCATACAAACCGGTTCCGTTCCAAGAGCACATCTGTAAGTCTAATTTGTTCCTTAAGTCCAACAAAGTTAGCCTAGGTACCCAACTAACACAATTAGCTATACAGTACTGTACTGTAATAGGTTTATAATACTTTTCACACAAATACATAAAAGCACAAAAAGGAAACACTTTTCACCTTACAGTACCTTGAAAAGCACAGTGATACAGTGCAGTACAACAGCTGGCATACAGTGGCTGACATGGAGTGGACAGGTAGGAGGAGTTACCGACTGGAGGAAAGAGAGGAGGTAGGAGACAGCAGAGCTGAGGGATCGTCAGCAATAGGGGATGGAGGAAGCTTTGCAAGAAGAACTGCAAGCTGCAACTTCACTCATGCCTGAGGCTGATGGCACACGTTCTGGTTCCTTGCTAGATTCAATTCTATCCACCCTCTTGAAAAAACGGTCCAGTGATGTCTGGTAAGTAGCTCTTTTTTCCTTGTCACGGATGACACGGTTGCACTGGACTGCAATCTGAATGGCTGCTGCAAGCTTTGTGTGCCATTCTATGTTCGGGTCCTACGTCTCAGAAACTAGCAGGGCCCCTCAAAGACAAGGAAACCCCCTTGCCATTTCCTGCGTCGAGACCCTCTCCGGTTCCTCAATTGCTTCTCCATCCTCTTGTCTCTCTCCGTCCTCCCTGCTGGTCTCCAGTCCCACCTCATGGTCTTCAGGGGTGAGCTTCTCGTGGGGCCCAGCCGAGAGTTCAGTGAAGTCGTCGTCCTGCAGATTGAGCTCCAGCCTCTCTCGGAGAGTCACCAAGTTGCTCAAGACCTCTTTGGGCTCCTCGCCCGCCACCTCATGTCCACAAGAAACATGAGCAAACTGCAGGCGAAGGTTCTTCCAAACCCCACTCACGAGACAGCCGTATCCTCATGCCAAGCAAAGGCAGCGTTTTTATGGTCTTGTAGATGTTCGAGTCCTCCAAGGTTGTCGCGGTTTTGTTGTTCCTGACTTATCACTCACCTCTCCTGCCTGACAAAAAGTGTGACGGGAAAGTCACTTGACTTGAGAGTCGCTGTGACTTCCCTGTCCGCAGGTTAGATGAACAACGTAGTGCTTGATAGAGATACACTACTTTGGCACGAGGAGAAAAGTCATCCATGACCAGGAGGTGGCCCAGAGCACTGCTGATCAGGAAAAGAATGCCAAATGCGACACCCTTCTCCAAGTAGTGTTTCTCTACCTGCAGGATAAAGTGGTGGAAAACCAGTCCTGGGAAACGGCCTGTGTAATCCAGGCTTTGGGTTACTCTTCCACACAACAGGAAGAGCCCTTGCCTATGTGTTCAAGGGTTCTGGGTTTCTCTGAGACAGACTAAGCGAGGCTCCAGCTTCATGTTGCGGGAAACACTGCCACCAGGCAACAGAGTCAGCCTATGCTTGGCTGCCTTTATAGCCCAGTATCAACTTTTCCCCCTCACTGACATAACTTCGGTCTGGCATCCTCTTCCAGTAGAGTCCTGTCTCACCCACACTGGAAACCTGCTCGGGCAAACACGTGCCTTCATCAATCATTTCTTGAAGGGTTTAGGGAAATTCCCGGGCAGCTACCGTCTCTGTACTTGCAGCCCAGCCACTTACTTTTACATTGTGATGGTAGGCTCCAGCCTTGAACCGATGAAACCAGCCACGGCTGGTATTACAAGATGCGCCATCTGATCCTTCGCCATGTTTCTTCTGAAGTCTCCATAAAGGCTTTTTTTAGCTTTCGTTCGAACCAACATTTTATCTGAGTGGGTCTCGGCGTTGTTGCTGATCCTGCAGCCACACACAGAAGTCTCTCCATCTCCATCACTTTTCTGCGCTTCTTCAGCATTACTGTCAGCATCACTGGCTGGAGTGATGCTGACAGTAGTACTGCACAGACTGGAGTGCAACAGCACGCTCATGGCCACCCCAGTGTCGACCTCCTGGGCTCCGGCAATCCTTCCAAGTAGCCGGAACTACAGGTGCGTGCTACCATGCCTGACTAGTTTTTTTGTGATTTATTGCAGAGGCGAGGTCTCACCAGGTTGTCCAGGCTGGTCTCGAACCTGCAGTCTCAGGCAATCCACTCTCCTCAGCCTCCCAAAGTGCTCGGATGACAGGCTGAGCCACTGAGCTGACCTCTATTTACTTTTTCGTATCTCTTTTTTTTGAGTTGGAGTCTCATTCTTGCCACCCAGACTGAAGTGCAGTGGCATGCTCATAGCCGCTCATAGCCCCTGCAGCCTCGACCTGCTGGGCTTAGGCGATCCTTCCACCTCAGCCTTCCAAGGAGCCGGAACAACAGGTACGCGCTACCACACCCGGCTAATTTTCTGATTTACTGTAGAGACGAAGTCTCACCATGTGCCCAGGCTGGTCTTGAACCTGCGGCTCAGGCAATCCTCTTACTTTGGCCCCCCCAAAGTGCTGGGATTACAGGCTTGAGCCACCGCGCCCAGCCACCACTGGTTTTATGCTTCCTTCCAGACATCCTGGGCTTGAAATAAAAACACTGCACTACTGTACTCTATAAAGTACTGCACAGTACACAAAAAGCACAACCACTTGTAGAGGATGCATACAGGTGACAACGTATGCCAGACACATGAGCTTATATGCTTGAGACGTGTGAACACACATTCACATCTTTGAACGTACATCTAGCTGGGTGTACTGGTACATACCTGTAAACCCAGCCCTTTGGGAGGCGGAGGCAAGAGGACTGCCTGAGCCCACGGGTTCGAGACCAGCCTGGGCAATATGGCGAGAGCTCATTTCTACAACAAATCAAAATATTAGTCAGGCATGGTTGCCCATACCTGTATGTCCAGCTACTTGGAAGGCAGAGGCAGCAGAATCGCCTGAGCACAGCAAGTCAAGGCTGTGGTGACCGGGAGCTTGCCAGTGCACTCCACTCTGGGCGACAGAATGAAACTCTGACTCAAATTTAAAAAAAAAAAAAAAGACCGCATCTTGAATGTTTGCATGCAGGGGACTTACTATATAGGTGTGTGCCAATATGCCCAGCATTTTTTTTTTTTTCAGGCTGGTCTCAAACCCTGGGTTCAAGCAATCCTCCCCACCTCAGCCTCCCAAATTGCTGGGATTACAGGTGTAAGCCCCTGTGACTGGCCAGTGTTGAAAAATATTTTGAGTCGGTTTTGCTCTGTTGCCAAGGCTGGAGTGCAGTGACACAATCATGGCTCACTGCAGTCTCAACTTCCTGGGCTCAAGTGATTCTCCTGCCTCAGCCTCTTCAGCAGCTGTGACTACAGGTATATGCCACCACACTTGGCAACAAGGTCTTGCTATGTTGCCCAGGCTGGTCTCTATCCCATGGGCTCAAGCTATTCCCACCTTGGCCTCACAAAGTGCTGGAATTACAGACACGAGCCACCATGCCTGGCCTGGTTTTTTTTTTGTTTTTTTTTTTTGAGAATCTCACTCTGTCACCCAGGCTGGAGTGCAGTGGTACGATCACCGCAGCCTTGACCTGCTGGGCTCAGACGATCCTTCTGCCTCAGCCTTCCAAGTAGCTGGAACTACAAGCATATGCCACCATGCCCAGCTAATTTTTTTAAATTAATTGTAGAGATGAGGGCTCGCCAAGTTGCCCAGGCTGGTCTCAAACCTGTGGGCTGAGGTAATCCTCTCACCTCAGCCTCCTAACTTGCTGGGATTATAGGCGTGAGTCACCACACCCAGCCTGGTTTTACATTTTTTTTGAGTTGGAGTCTCACTCCATCGCCCAGACTGGAGTGCAGTGGCCACTCCCGGCCACCGCAGCCTCGACCTGCTGGGCTCCAGCAATCCTTCCGCCTCAGCCTTCCAAGTAGCTGGAACTACAGGCATGCACTACCATGCCCAGCTAAGTTTTTGATTTATTGTAGAGATGAGGTCTTGCCAAGTTGCCTAGGCAGGTCACAAACTGGTTTTACTTTTTTAAACAGTTGGGGAAAAGTCAAAACAAGACTATTTCATTCACTTCGTGAAAAGTAAATGAAACTCAAATTTTAGTGTATATAAATGAAATTTTATTGGAACACACCCAGACTTACTCGTTTATGTGTCACCTATGGCTGCTTTCACACGACAGTTACATGCTTGCAACAATGACCATATGTCCCACAAAGCCTGGAGCCTATCTGATCATTTAATAGAAAAGGTTTGCTGACCTCTACAACCAATCAATAAGTCCTATACATGCTGTTGTTTTTACTTATTTATCCTTCGCATTTTCCACAACCAGC
Organism: Carlito syrichta; assembly: GCF_000164805.1. Taxonomy (NCBI): domain Eukaryota; kingdom Metazoa; phylum Chordata; class Mammalia; order Primates; family Tarsiidae; genus Carlito; species Carlito syrichta. Next base: position 36,815 of record NW_007088948.1, read on the forward strand.
ATCATGGCCCAGGCCCTTAGTACCTCCTGACCATACGATGGCTCTACAATCTCAAGATGCTGTTTCCATTTCCCTTGGAACTACCAAAACGCCTCACAGACCTCCAATGCCTGCCCATCAGCCACAGGGTCAAGTACACATTCTCTTATCTGGCGCCAAGAACCCACCTACTGACACCTCTAGACCTTACCTCTCTCTTCCCAACCTACCTCCCACCATTCCCCATCACAAATGTTTTCGACAGCTCAACTAGGCTAGTTTTTTTTTTTTTTTTTTGAGTCAGAGTGCAGTGGCATGCTCATAATCACTACAGCCTCCACCTGCTGGGCTCAGGTGATCCTTCCACCTCAGCTTTCCAACTAGCTGGATCCACAGGCATGCACTGCCTCACCTGGCTGTTTTTATTTATTGTAGAGACGGGGTCTTATCATGTTGCCCAAGCTGGTCTCAAACCCACGGGCTCAGGCAATCCTCTCACCTTCACTTCCCAAAGTGCTGGGGTTATAGGCATGAGCCACCACGTGTGGCAAGGCTACTTTCTTCTCCCAAACATCCTAAACTTTGCTACCTAGATGTTTCTCCCCCACCTAAACCTTTGGTTCACTCTTCTGTTTCTATCTAATAATCTCTATCACATTCATCAAAACTTATCTCCAATGCCATCTTTTCCCCAAAGCCATTTGTGAGCTCCTTCCCTGTTCCCCCAATTCCCTCTGGGGAACTTTCTTGTACCACCCAGCAGTCTGCCCCTGACACACAGCATTCATTTGACTACACGCTTGTTCTACCTGAAACCAGAAGCCCCTGGAGAACAGGTACCAGGCCTCGCCGATCTACCCCTGGGCCAGTCATGCCCAGTAATAACAGGGTTATGCTCGGCTTAAGAGATCCACAGTCTTGTCTTCGTGATAACCCACTTGATGATCTGCACACAAGTTGCCTCCAATAAACATCTGAATTTCAGAACGAGACTCCCTCCAGTGGGCTGGGCCCTAGAGATTCCGGAGATGGAGTTCGACTTTTGCACCTCCTCCCTGCGTCCACCCCACCCCTTCTTCACACGGGCACTTTGTTTTTGAGTTGGAGTCTCCCTCTGTCACCCAGGCTGCAGTGCAGTGGCATGCTCCTGGACGCCGCAGTCTCGCCCTACTGGGCTCCAGCGATCCTTCCGCCTCAGCCTTCCAAGTACCCAGAACTACAGGCACACGCTACCACACCTGGCTTTCTTTTGACTTATTGTAGAGACAGTCTCGCCAAGTTGCCCAGGCTGGTCTCGAACCTGCAGACTCAGGTCATCCTCTCGACTTGGCCTCCCAAAGTGCTGGGATGACAGATGCAAACCACTACCCAGCCACACAGGCACTTTTTTTTTTTTTTTTTTTTTTGAGTTGGAGTCACCCTGTCACCCAGACTGGAGTGCAGCAGCCACTCCCATCCACCGCAGCCTCGACCTGCTGGGCTCCGGCGATCCTTCCGCCTCAGCCTTCCGAGTACCCAGAACTACAGGCACGCGCTACCACACCTGGCTATTTTTTGATTTATTATTAGATGAGGGCTCGCCAAGTTGCCCAGGTGAGTCTTGAACCCGCGGGCTCAGGCAATCCACTCACCTCGACCGCCCAAAAGCGTGGGATTACAGGCTAAGCCAACAAGCCCGGCTCACACAGGCACTTTTTTTACCCAGAAGGACTGCCTGCCACTGACTGCTCTACCTCCTCTGGGATGCAATTCCATCCCATTTCTCTCTTTCCTGAATTCTGCTCCATAGCGTTCTCGCAACAAACCCACCACACTAACCTGTGCCATTCTTAGGCACAGTCACCCATAGCTCCTGTACAGTCGGTTAGCTTTCAAGTTTGTGTGTCTTAAGCCCTAATGGTTAAGTTGCTTGGGAGCAAAGCATTTCATGGAATACAGAAAGTTACAACAGTACGGCTAAATGGAGACACGCCTTCGTTTGCAGGAACTCGTGCATTCTACACAACACACATCCTCCTCCACATCTTGCTCACCTTGAACCTTCGAGCTAAAAATTTATTCTTGATCTCTAAGAAATTGCCACGGTTCATTTCTCCCTTGAAAGGCTCATTGAGGATGGCATAGCGTGGGTCGTTCTGAATGTCCTGCCACCGGGCATAGCCATGGCTGTTGGAAAAGTGCTCAGGAAAAACAAAACAAGGACAGTCAAAACCTCAGACTGAAGGATCTTCAGAACTCTTTGCCAAGAACCTGAATCTAGACTTGGGCAAAGGATACTTTATGATGCCAGCTAGCAGCCAGTAGTCATGCCGTCGATGCCAGATCTCATAAGTCTTCTTGGTGACTGTGGCTGCCCGCTCCTCATTCTGCCAAAGGGAGTGCAGCTCTGAGGCGGAATTTAGGGAAGGGTGGGAAGGGAAGGAAAAGGCAAACATTTGTGAAAACGGAAAAAGCTATTTATTCCTGTCCCCCACCCCCAGACACCATATTTTAGTATAAACTGCCTCTGGCTTGCTAAAACAGAAGCCAGAGGAGTACACAGGCAGCCTGGCATTCCTTCTCCTAGCAGAAAGTCTCTGACCCGTTTCTGACAAGAACCCCAACTTCACATCAGATCCTCCTAAACCCATCTCCGTAGACCCCTCTTTTCCATACCTGTAAAACCACCATCTGCAATGTTGAACATGAAACGCTGTTTAATGTTTTTCTTTTGCTTCTCGTCAATCAGGTCCTTGGGGGTCTCTCCATTCTGAAGCATCACCTCTTTCTTCTCTTCTTCTTCTTTCTTCTCCTCTACAGAACATGCAGAAGAACGACGTCAGCTCCAGACACGATGGCCCTTGCCCACTGCACTGTACACTGTAAGACACCGCCTTCTCTACCCTCTCTCCACCCCAGTGTCTCTAAGACCAAGAAAAAGCTGTCATCGGCCCACTGCCAACTAAATGTGGGCACGGATGAAGTCTACATGGGTACTGGACAGAGAAGACAAAGCCCTTGGCTCTGGGTTTAGCATCCTTATAAACCACAATCGCTTCTCCAAACGCTCACCTTTGTCCTCTACCACAATAGGGGTCAGATCGATTGCTGACTTTTCCTCCACCTTTTCCACATCAGCAACACCTGGGGGAACAGATGACATTGAAAACAGACCTAAAGAATGTTCTCCTCTGTTCTACAGGGCATCCAGCTGGAAGAGCCCTTCATTTAAGTCTCTGTAATTAAAGTCAGGAGAGATGTGTGAAGGTGGGGGGAAGCCCACAGTCTCAATCGGGAAGCCAGACCCTTCAACGTGTGGCTTCCTCCTGCAGAGCCCAGGAGCAACTATGGCTCACACAGGGATCCGGAGTCCTTGAACATAGATACCTTTGGGCTCTGTCTCCATGGGTTCCTCTGCTCTCTCCTTCACCTCTGCCTTTTCCACTTTCTCCTCTCCCTCAGGGGTTTCGACAAGGACCTTTTCATCCTCTGAGGCAGGGGCAGGGGGCTGTGGACAATACAAAGGAAAAAACGGAAGATGAAGCAACGGGAGAGTAGGCTCAGCCCTGTGCCATGTGCGGTGGCCAGTTACCCCCATCTCCTACCTCAACAGCAACCTCGGGGACCGCAGACTTCACCTCCTTTTCTCCTTCTGTGCTCTCCTCTTCTTTGAGGCTGTTTTCCTCTATTTTTATCCCATCTTCTGCAGACCAATAAGAGACAATCAATCAGGGAGAAGGTCGTGGATCAGAGAAAAGGTCAGGCCTTTCCAGTCGGCCTCGTCTGAAACTGTCCTCTCGTGCCTTTAAGAGCCAGCCCTACTCTTAGGATGGCCCTCCTAAACTGAGAGGGAGAGTGCTGTGTGTCCTGCCAGACCACCCTGCTGAACTGAGCACAGGGGAGCACAAAAGCACAGGCCAGGACAAGAGGAGGGACCAAACACGACAGGGCAGGCAGACTCACCAGCAGGTGGGGCCGGGGCAGGAGTGTTGGGCTGCGTGTCCCCTGGAGTGGAGGGTGTCGGAGTCTTTGGGGAGGGGGACCCTGGCTGAGACATCTTCTTGTTTTCCTCTACTTCAGCCAGCTCCGGCATGCTCCAGCGCCCATTAACGTGTTCAAACTCCTGCACCTGTAGCAACAGGACAAAAAGCTGAAGCTCCAATTCCAGCCTGAGACTCCTTTCCTACGGGTCCTGCAGTCTCCCTAGAAACGTTTAACAGCAGGAGGGTTGGGGCTCACCTTCTTGCGAATCAAGGACATGACACCAATCCTGGTAAGGACATGCTGGCGAGACAGGCCTTCTCGGGGGACACCATCAGCGAAGGTCTCAGCACCATCTGCCCCCGGCTCGCACAAATGCCGCATAAAGAGAGAGACGTATGCCCTGGAGTAAACAAGTGGAGAAGGGTCAAACAGGGCCCCCGCCAACCCATCCGCCTGACGCTTTCCCGTCCCTGTGAGGGATGATCGCAGGCAACGAGAAGGCTCCCCCTTGAGGGAAAAGCCCCAGGACCCTGCACAGCGACAGCTGGCCTCCAGGCCCACACACGCCCAGCTGCTCCTCCAGGGAAGCCAGGGCACAAAGGACTCTCATCACTGCCTGCTTCTGCAATGCCCTGCACAGCCTGGACGGTGGTGAGGAAGGACCAAAGCCTTGCCCTAGATCGGCCACTCCAGCCCCACTTACTTGAACTCCTTCTCTGACTTGCCTCGCAGATCTCGCACAAGCCACTGGGTGGTGAAAGCGTCCTGAGGTGGCATGCCATATCGCATAATTGCATTAAGAAAGGCTTTTCGCTGACGAGCATTAAAACCCAGCACCTGGGGGGAGAAGGCAGCTAGGTGAGGGGGGCAAGTCTCACTCCGCCACAGACCCAGGAGCGGGCACTCACCCACATCCCCAACTCAGAATCCCGCGGCACTCACCTCGATGTTCCCCCCAACACGGGCCAACAGAGGAGGCAATGGCTTATCTTTATCATTCCGCAGGCCCTTGCGACTGGGCCTGCGGGGAGCTGCAGGAAGAAAAGACGAATGAGCGACACTAGAAATGGGCGGGGCCCTGGAAACCTCAGCCCCGCAAAAAGCCACAGGAGAGCACAGCCTCACCTTCTGACCGTTCGTCAAAGTCCTCATCACCTTCCTCTGAGGCCACCGAGTAATCGGACTGGTTGTCGGACTGGTCGTCCTGCCAATCTGGAGGGAGAGAGGGCAGATGAGCGGGGCCCACTGCTCTAGTGGAACGGCCCGTGGGTGGGGGGCGGGGCCGGCCACACACACCTCGGTCCTCCTGGGAGCCATCATTGTAGTTGACCTGTTTACGGATTCTTTTTCCTTTGCCCAGATTCCGGGCTAGGTCTTCCTGCTGCTGCTCATAATGGTGGCGCAGCAATTTCTCCCAGTAGTCAGGATCCACACTTTCCTCCTGTTTTATGATTTCCCGCTCTACCTCCTCTTCCTCCTGGGACAGAGGGAGGGCCAGGACTCAGGGATGCTGAAGTCAGCACCGCCAGCTCCCCCGGTCCTCACAGTTCCATTCTGCCAGCTCCTTCTTGTGGCTGGACTCTCAGACTCAGTGTGCCTGCTTGGACCTAAGAACTCGCAAGAAATCCCACTGACAGGACACGGCTCCTCCCAATGACGGATAGCTCAGCAGTCAGCGCAACTGAAGAAAAATATGAGACGGAGCCATCGTCACAGAGCAGGGCGAAGAGACAGCACGCTCTCTTCCAGGCCCTTGGACTCATGCATAGACAGGTAGAAGATTGCCAAAAGAAAAGAGGGTAAAGCCCGAGCAAGAAAGAATGGAGGTGCTTCTGAAAGACTGTGCAAGACTTTCACAAGAAAGAAAATCAAAGGACTATAGGCCCTTCTGTTTGTCGTACGTTTTATAAAAGTTTACAGCATCATGAACCTCGTAAAAGCTAGCTGCAAAGGAAAACAAGCAAAAAGTTATATATATCCTATATATCCCAATGTTTATTATCCTCTCAAAGTATTATAAATTAAATTTTTTTCAGATGCTTCAAGACCACTAGTTGAGTCCACATCCCTTCTATAAGAATTAAGCCACAGCTAAAAAATATAAAATAGGAAACAAGGCCAGGAGTGGTGGCACACGCCTATAATCCCAGCACTTTGGGAGGTCAAAGTGAGAGGATTGTCTGAGCCCATGGGTTCAAGACCAGCCTGGGCAACTTGGTGAGACCTCATCTCTACAATAAATAAAAAAAACAACAAAAAAAATTAGCATGGTGGTGTGTGCCTATAGTTCCAGCTACTTGGAAGGCTGAGGCAGAAGGATCGCCTGAGTCCAGCAGGTCGAGGTTGTGGTGGCTGGGAGCATGCCACTGCCCTCCAGGCTGAGTGACAGAATGAGACTCCAACTCAAAAAAAAATTTTTTTTTTTTAAATTAAAATAAAAAAGGCCAGGCTCAGTGGCTCAGCCTGTAATCCCAGCACTTTGGGAGGCCAAGGTGAGTGGATTACCTGAGCCCGCAGATTTGAGACCCGCCTGGGCAACTTGGTGAGACCTCATCTCCACAATAAATCAAAAATTAGCTGGGTGTGGTAGCGCACACCTGTAGTTCCGACTGCTTGGAAGGCTGAGGCAGAAGGAATACCGGAGTCCAGCAGGGCGAGGCTGCGGTGGCCAGGAGCGTGCCACTGCACTCCAGTCTGGGCAACAAAGTGAGACTCCAACTCAAAAAAAAAAGAAATAGCCGGGCGTGGTGGCACATGCTTGTAGTTCCAGCTACTTGGAAGGCTGAGGCGGAGGAATCGCCTGAGCCCAGCAGGTCGAGGCTGTGGTGGCTGGGAGAGTGCCACTGCCTTCCAGCCTGGTCAACAGAGTGAAACTCCAACTCATAAAAAAATAGCAAAAACCACCTCAATATCCAGCATTATAGTACTAATTAATTCACAGTAAAGTCAGCCCTCTGTATCCATCAGTTTTGCACCTGTGAATTCAATCATCTGAAAACTGAAAATACCCAGGGAAAAAACGGAATTGTCTGCACTGAACATATACAGGCATTTTTCTTGTAATTATTTCCTAAAAAATACAGTGCAATAATTATTTACATAGCTTTAGGTATTGTAAATAATCTAGAGATAACTTGCCCGAAACAAGAGGATCTGCATGGGTTATATACAAATACTATCACTTTTTTGTTTGAGTTGGTCTCTGTTGCCCAGGCTGGAGTGCAGTGGGACAGCCATGGCTCACCTCGGCTTCCACCTCACAGGCTCAGGTGATCCTTCCTCCTAAGCCTCCTAAGCAGCTAGGACTATAGACAGATGATATCACACTCAGCTAATTTTTTTTGTTTTACTTTTTTGTTTTTTGAGTTGGGAGTCTCACTCAGTCGCCCAGACTGGAGTGCAATGGCCGCTCCCGGCCACCGCAGCCTCAACCTGCTGGGCTTCAGCGATCCTTCCGCCTCAGCCTTCCAAGTAGCTGGAACTACAGGCGCGCGCTACCACACCTGGCTAATTTTTTTGATTTTTATTGTAGAGATGAGGTCTCGCCAAGTTGCACGAGCGGGTCTCAAACCCGCAGGCTCAGGCAATTCACTCACCTCAACCTCCCAATGTGCGGGATTACAGGCTGAGCCACCAAGCCTGGCCTGTTTTCTTTCTGAAGAGACACAGTGTATGTTGTCCAGGCTGGTCTCGAACTCCTGAGCCCAAGCGATTCTCCTGCCTCAGCCTCCCAAAGTGCTGGGATCACAGATGTGAGCCACTGTGCCTAGCCGCACTATGCCGTTTTACACTGAGACGTGAGCATCCTTGGGTGGTGGACTCGTGGGAGGACCTGAAACCAATTCCCCATAGACACCAAGGGGCAAATAAGGACATGTCATGCAGCAAAAGTCAGGGGGAGGCTCTTTATTTTCTGGTTTGGACTACAGCTCCAAGATCAAATGGACAAAAGCAAGGCAGGGAACATCACATGTTGTTTTAGTGTTTAACAGAAAAATGTTATCTGTGTGCATATGTATATGTATGTACACCTATGTGTATGACTACACAAATAACCAGTATGCACACAAAACATTTTTGGAAAGATATACGAGAGTGAAAACACTAGTGTCCCCAGGAAGGGAAGCAGGCTTAGAAGAGGACAGAAGGGAAAGACATTCCTGTGTGTATTGTGAACCACATAAATTACTATCTGCTCAAAAAACAACACCTAAAAATATATGCAAAGTTAATAGTAGCTGCAGTCACTATCAGAGAATAACTTTTTTTTTGGAATCAGAGTCTCATTGTCACCCAGGCTGGAGTGCAGTGGCACGTTCATGACCATTGCAGCCTCGACCTATTGGGCTCAGGCAATCCTTACACCTCAGACTTCCAGGTAGCTGGAACCACCAGGGCATGCCACCACACCCAGCTAATGTTTTGATTTATTGTAGAGATGTGGTCTCGCCAAGCTATTGAGGCTGGTCTTGAACCCCTGGATGCAGGCAATCCTCTCACCTCCACCTCCCTAAGTGCTGGGATTATAGGCGTGAGCCACCGCACCCGGCCTGAGAACACCCTGTGTACTTGTGTAGCAGAGATGAGTCCCTCAGGCACATGCTATCCCAGACTACTGCTCTGCTACCGAGAGGAACATGAGCACCCTGTCAGCAGGGTGGCTTTTGATTGAAGACTACTCGTCTGCAGACCTACGTCAGCCTCTTCAACCACAGTTACACATAAACTGAGGTTGGCAGCATTGTCCTCGTGAACAAGATGACAGGTGTGAGACAAACACAGCAGGCAACCCCCTTGGGTCCTCTCCCACTGTGGGAGCTTTTCTGTCCTCTCAATAAATCCTGCTGTCTAAAAAAAGGAAGAAAAGAAAAACACAGCAAGAGAAACAAGTTTGAGTTGGAAGAGTGAGAAAAGATGGCCAATGCTACCAGAACCTATATGGATGCAAAGCACGTTGAGTTGAGTGGTTTGAAAGCAAACAGAAAAAAAAGCTAATTTTAATTTTATTTTTCATCTCATACTCCTTTATATCATTTAGGGGAGAAAAATATAACAAGCCACATATTTCTGTTTTAGTATTTTTTTTTTTTTACTATAAAAACCAAGGAGGAGGAGGAAAGAAAAAGGGAAACAACAATTCCAGGCTTTCAAAAAACACAGGGACCAGCCTGGGTAACATAGCAAGCCCGTCTCTACAAAAAACAGAAACGGCCAGGCATGGTGGTACACACCTGTAGTCCTAGCTACTCGGGAGGATTAGGCAGGAGGACTACTTGAGCCCAGGAGTTCAAAGCTGCAGTCAGTTATGATCACACCACTGCACTCCAGTCTGGGAGACAGAGTGAGACCCTGTCTCTTTAAATTACAACAAAACAAAAACACAGGGAGACAGATTATCTAGGTATGTCTCATATCTCTTGCCTTTTCTCCAAAGAGATCTGAGGTAGCATTCAAAAATCTGTAGGGCTAACAAAACACGTAAGAAAAATTGGATTTTCTCTGTTGTGGGGCAATATTTGGCTGGAAGTGTCCTGACAGTCAAGGCAAACTTTGTGTTCCAGGGAAAGAGCCTATCAGTTCATCAGCATACCTCCCGGCCCATAGCTGTTTTCCGCTCGCCTCCAACACCACCTTGGTCTCAATTCCAATTCTCAGACTGACCACCAAGTCCACAGTTGCCTGTCTTGGATTCATACTCACCCCCATTTCTTCTTCCCGCACCACATACTGGGCCACTTTAAATGAGCTCAGATATTCATTCATGCCCTGCAGCTCTGTGTCTTCAGTCTCATCCTGGTTACGGTCCAGCAGCCGCTCAATGGCCTTGTCATCATAGTGGATAACGCTGCTGTCTTCGCCCTCTTTGTTGTCTCCCCCTATAAGGAATGAGAGGCCCACACCCCAGTCAGCTTTAGCAGCCACTATGGAGAAAGTAAGCCCAGAGGGGGACCCTTGCCATCAGAGATGCTCCCTACCCAAGTCCCACAGCAAGACCCAAGTTCCTCACAGCTCACCTCCATCTGTGGCCTCATCTTTGAACAGCTCCTCAGTGCCAAATTTGAGAATATCATCAAGCTCCTGCTTGGACATAGACCCAGTCTTGGAGCCAAGCCCAGGCCGCACCACTAGGTGCGTCAACATCATCTTCTTCTTTGCCACCTGCGTGATGCGCTCCTCCACTGACGCACGGGTCACAAACCGGTAGATCATCACCTTCTTATTTTGCCCAATACGGTGAGCTCTGCTGAAGGCCTGGAGTTGAGCAAGAAATAAAGCCACAACCCCTATTTTCTGGCTGCCATGCTTGCCGTGACTTCCACGTACTAAGTCCAGTACAAGGCCAAGACCCCGTCAGCATCCCTCTCCCAGAACCCACTCTATCACATTAACCAAAATAGGATCACAGGTCACCCAAACTCTGGCTAAAAATGAGGTAAATAACATAAAGAGAATCTGTTGTTTCTCACGTAGACAACTAATTCCACATGGTGAAGCCCCCTGTGCCTTTCTCGCAAGACCCTGTATCTACAGCTGCTGCCTTTGCTCACCTGGATGTCATTGTGGGGGTTCCAGTCAGAATCATAGATAATCACGGTGTCAGCAGTGGCCAAATTGATCCCAAGGCCCCCAGCTCGAGTGGAAAGCAAGAAGCAGAACTGTTGTGCACCCGGTGCTGATAAAGAAACCAAAACACAGTGAGAGGCGTCTCCTGAATTCCAATTAATGAATGTAGAAGAAACGTCTGAGACAGAAAACCTCATTAGGCAAACACCACAATAGTAACTGTTGCAAGCGAGGCCCACCAAAGGAAGCTGAAATCAGTGTTAAGGAGAAAGAGGATATTAACACAGGCTCAAATATCTCCCTCAGACATTCACTAATCACAGTGTGAGAAAGAATAACCTTACAGTGGAGGAATTCGGCAGACTCCACCTTAACCAAGTGATGAAGTCCTTGCCAGGATGGGGCAGAGGAACACCATGTCCATCCCCCAACGCGTGACAACAAAAGACACACCTTCATCTCTCTGGCATCCTCACCCCAAACGTATAATCTAATCAAAAGAAACCATTGGCAGGATGAAGCGGCTCATGCCTGTAGTCCAGCACTCTGGGCAACCAAGGCAGGAGGACTGCCTGAGCCCAGGAGTTTGAGGCCAGCCTGGGTAACACAGCAAGACTCGACTCTACAAAAAAGTTGAAAAATTAGTGGGGCGTGGTGGTGCATGCCTGTAGTTCCAGCTACTCAGGAGGCTGAGATGAAAGGATTGCCTAAGCCCAGGAGGCCAAGGCTGTGGTGAGCCAGGATTATGTCACTACACTCCAGCCTGGGCAACTGAGACCCTGACTCAAAAACAAAAACAAAAACAATCAGCTAACTCAAAACTTAGAGACATTCTGTATTCTACAAAATAACTGACCAGTACTCATCAAAAGTATCCATATCATGCAAGAATAGGAAAAAAATGAAGACATGTCACAGACAGCTGGAAGTACAATAATCAAACACAACGTGAAATCTGAGATTGGATCCTGAAACAAAGACAGCAGGAGAAAAACTGGTGACATTCATGTAAGAGCTGTAATGTTACTTTTTTGTTGGTTTTGGCATCTGTACTGCAGTTGTATAAATTGTCATTATTAAGAGAAGTTGAGTGAAGGATATATGTGAACTCTGCACTGTTTTTCAACTTTTCTTTCCTTTTTTTTTTTTGAGTAGGAGTCTCACTCAGTCGCCCAGGCTGGAGTGCAGTGGCACACTCACAGCCACTGCAGCCTTGACCTGCTGGGCTCAGGTGATCCTTCTTCCCTCTCTGCCTTCCAAGTAGCTGGAACTATAGGCGCCCGCTACCACACCTGGCTAATTTTTTGATATATCGTAGAGACTCACCAAGTTACCCAGGCTGGTCTATAACCCCAGGGCTCAGACCATCCTCTCGCCTTTGCCTCCCAAAGTGCTGGGCCTACAGGCTTTTCTTTAAATCCGAAATTATTTCAAATACGAAGTTCAAGAAAAAAAAGCCGTACAGTCTACTGAAACAGATCAATCTGCCACTAACTTGCTTGAACAAGTCCTAATCCCTCTCTTAGCCTCAAGATACAATGAAGAGAGTTAGATAAAACACTCTTCTTTCTAGCAGAAAGAACAAAGACCCCCCAAAGAAAAACCTTCCAAGAACGGTCCGACACACTCTTCCATTCGAGACACTCAATATTTTACTCTTCATATCAGCAGACAAAGCCCCAAAAGAACGAAGCAGGAGCAAGGCCTGGGAAGACCACGGTGTCACTCCCAGCACACACAGAGGATGAGCCCCTCGGCCATCTCACCATTGAAGCGGTCGATGGCCTCCTGGCGCATGTTCCCGGTGATTCCGCCGTCAATCCGCTCGTATTTATAGCCTTCATGTTCCAAGAAGTCCTCCAGCAGGTCCAGCATCTTGGTCATCTACAAAAGGAGCGCGGCGTAGCTATGGAGTCCGAGCCCCTTTCCGCGCATCGCCGGGGCCGCACCTGCGTCCCCTCACCCGGTGGCGTACCTGGGAGAAGATGAGCACGCGGTGCCCACCCTCCTTGAGGTTCCTGAGCATCTTCTGCAGCAGCAGCAGCTTCCCCGACGCGCGGATGAGGGCGCTGCCGTCGTACATGCCGTTCGGCATCTTGGGGGCTTCCTGGGAACGGCAGCAGGAAGGAAACACTCTCGAACGGAAACCCCTGCAGAGAACTCCCCCTGGGGCCGGGAGGCGGCGCAACATACCATGGCCGCCACCGGGAAGAGATACGGGTGGTTGCAGCACTTCTTGAGATCCATCACCACATTGAGCAGGGAGACCTGGTTGCCACCACCGCGAGCGTTGAGCGCTTCGAAATTTCGCGTGAGGATGTACTTGTAGTATTTCCTGCAGGTGCGCAAGACAGAGAGACCAGTGAGTCTCAGACCCCTAGCTGACGAATGGTGCAGACCCACGCCCGAGAGCTTTCTGCCGGCATCTCTCTCCGGGGCTAAAGAAACCTGACGGGCAAAAGTATCACCACCATCAACCTACATAATGGAAGGCAGAGCCAGGCAAGAATTACGAGCTCTGCTCCCTGGTATCAGGTTGCTCTAGGCCTTGCTTGCTTCTGCCCCCAGATGCCTTGAAGCTGACTGGGGAGAAGCCAGCGACACTCTGCGAACGCGCTGGCAAAACAGCCCCTGGGCTTCCGGCCCTTCCAACTCACTTCTGCATGGGGCTGAGCTCCACACGCACAATGAGCTCCGTCTTGGATGGCATGTTCTTGAACACGTCAGCCTTGAGCCGCCGCAGCATGTGAGGCCCCAGCATGTCGTGCAGTTTTTTGATCTGGTCCTCCTTGGCGATGTCAGCAAACTCCTCCAGAAAGCCTTCCAAATTGCTTCAGAAAGAAAGGAACCGTTGTTGGAAAAGAAAGGAAGAAAGATGAGGAAAACGGGCTGCAGGAAGAATTAGCAGCAGAGGAACTGTGAGCCCTAATGGAGAGACACACACTTACTGGAACCTCTCGGGGGTGAGAAAGTTGAGCAGATGAAACAGCTCTTCGAGGTTGTTCTGTAATGGAGTCCCAGTCAACAACAGCTTGTGCTGCAGTGAATAACCGTTCAAGACCCGGAAGAACTGGTGAAGCAAACAAAGAGATGTGAACTCGTTGAAAAGAAGGCTCTAGTAGATCTCAGCACAATCTCTTTTTTCATTTTTTATTTCTTTTGAGTCAGAGTCTCACTCTATTGCCCAGGTTGGAGTGCAGTGGCACGCTGGCCTGCTGAGCTCGGGCGATCCTTCCACCTCAGCCTTCCAAGTAGCTGGAACCACAGGCATGCACTACCACGCCCAGCTAATTTTTTGATTTATTGTAGAGACAAGGTCTCACCATGTTGCCCAGGCTGGTCTCAAATCCACGGGCTCAGACAATCCTCTCACCCTGGCCTCCCAAAGTGCTGGGATTACAGGCTTAAGCCATCACGCCCAGCCAATCTCAGTACAATTTCGAGCTGTTTCACTGCCCAACAGTCTCCCAGCACCATCATGGTCCTTTTCAAAGGCCTGGCCACAAAGGCCTGTCACATATGAAGAAGAAAAGCAGAGGCCATTTTTCCCTTTCCTCTCCTCAGAGGGAGTCTCCCCTTAGTGAAGAAAAATAGTGCTAGAAAACTAAAACTGGAGACTCTAACCTCCCTCCCGACGACCGCTCACCTTAGACTGATTGTTCTTCAGCCGATGGGCTTCATCCACAATAAGGCAGGCCCAATCAATAGAACCCAAGATAGCCATGTCAATGGTGATCAACTCATAGGATGTCAGCAGCACATGGAATTTCACAGATGCTTCTTTCTGTGCATGAAGACAACCTGGTGAGCACTGGTGAACTTCTCTGGTGTAAGCACAACCGGGAGACTGATGGGGTTTTTCCTCCTTCCGGGAATACCCTTTGGCCTCACCCAGGGACACGGTCACAAGGAGGCAAACTAAGCCCAAAGCCACAACTCCCTCTCTAGTGGCACCTCCCTCCCCTGAGATACCTTCATGCGGGAGGCCTTCTTGCCACCACGAATGGCATTGTCTTCAAAGGAGAATTCGTTCTCCCGGATGATGGCACGACTGTCCTTATCACCCACGTAGGTCACCACATACATATCCGGAGCCCACATTTCAAACTCCCGCTCCCAGTTGATGATGGTAGAGAGAGGAGCACTCACTAGGAAGGGGCCTTTGGAATGACCCTTTGAGGAAGCAGAGAAGTCGAGACTGAGGGTTGCAGCACACAACACCAGCGGACACGCCTCCCCCACCCCGCCGTGGACTGGCACCTGCACTGCCGCTTCTGCCCTTACCTTCCTCTATGCCAGTGAGTGCCCTGCCCACCTCTCTCCAGAAAGTCAAGGCCCACCTTCAAAGCGAGCTTAAAGGCTTGCCTCTTCCATTAAGTCTTTGCATACTAACTCCATCCATAATTCTGCTGACCTCAACATGTAACCTTCCCCGCAGAACTAAGGCCCTATGCACCCATCACTAATCCTACCCGTGGCTCCAGGCCCTCAAATCTTTCACTGTGCATGCCATCTTACTATCACTCAACAGCGCTCTTCCCAGTCACGGACCAACTTTTTCTTCCTTTTTTCTTTATCCTCAGAGTATAAGAAAAAACTACACACACAAAATACCCTCACACAAAAAAAGCAAACGCTCCCAGCTTTCCTTACCTCCTTATAGAGGGAGTAAAGGAAGACTGCTGTCTGCACAGTTTTCCCAAGGCCCATCTCATCAGCCAAGATGGTGTCAGTGCCCTGAGCCCAGGAGAAGCGCAGCCAGTTCAAGCCCTCCATCTGATAGGGGTGCAGTGTTCCACCCGTAGCATCCAGGTACTCTGGCTGCCGCTCATACTTCACTGTTGGCTGAAGGACGGCACAGAGCAGTCAAGAGCAGGTAAAAAGCTCCCTTCCTCCCAAAGACAGCTGCCGCTGCCTCCTCACAAGCCCTCGCCAGCTCTTCCCTGACAGAGCCACGGAAAATTCTGGCGAAAAGATCCTCAAAGGTCATTGCAGTTTTGCATTTGATTTAGGCTCCTCCAGGCAGCAGGGCAACTCACCCAGCAGCTGACCTGGTCTTGGAGTTACAGATTGACGGGGAAAAACACATCACAGACTGACCAACAAGACAGTAATTGTACTAGTCAGGATCCTCCAGATAAATGTGTCCCCGCTAGAGTCATCCAATCCTTTTCATCTTTTTTTTTTTTGGACCCAGGTTGGAGTGCAACAGCATGTTCACAGCCACCTCAGCCTCGACCTGCTGGGCTCAGGCAATCCTTCCAGGTCAGTCTTTCAAGTGGCTGGAACCACAGGCGCATGCCACCATGCCTGGCTAACTTTTTTATTTATTGTAGAGGCGAAGTCTTGTCAACTTGCCCAAGCTGGTCTCAAACCCCGGGGCTCAGGCAATCCTCTCACCTCCACCTTCCAAAGTGCTGGGATTACAGGAGTGAGCCAGCCCAGCGCATCCTTTTCATCCTAACTGCCCTCAAATTATACTGCACAAACAAAACACAGAGAAACTGAGCCATGGGTTAAGAGTCAGAGGTCAGCCGGGCTTGGTGGCTCAGTCTGTAATCCCGCGCCTTTGAGAGGCTGAGGTGAGTGGACTGCCTGAGCCGGCGGGTTCGAGACCCGCCTGGGAAACTTAGTGAGACCTCATCTCTACAATAAATAAAAAATCAGCCGGGCATGGTAGCGCACGCCTGTAGTTCCAGCTACTTGGCAGGCTGAGGTGGAAGGATCACCGGAGTCCAGCAGGTTGAGGCTGCGGTGGCCGGGAGCGGCTACTGCACTCCAGTCAGGGCAACGGAGTGAGACTCCAACTCAAAAAAAAAAAAGAGTCAGAGGTCCCAGGCACCAGTGAAAGTTTCAAAAAGCTTGGTTGTGTGACCCCTAAGCAGCACTTGCCCATCACACAAAGCATACCTCCTCGGTCTTCCCGAATGACAAACGAACAAGCATTCCCGGAGCTTCCTGGTTTACCGAAATGTGGGGGCGAGAAGAGCACCGGAAGAGGCAGCTCCGGCTACGCGCGCTGTCTGCCGATAGCCACTCTGAGCCCGAGGGGGACTGTGGTGGTCGAGACGCCACGCTCTGTCCCACACACCCTGCCCTTCCTCCTCCGGCCCAACTCACGTCAACTGTTGGCGTCTCGGGCGGCCTCTCCAACTTCCTCAGCTTCACCTTCTTGAGCTTCTTGCCGGGTCGTCCCTCCTCGCCCCTCATCAGCTCCCTGGAGACGACAGACGTCACACAGCGGCCCAAGGCCCTTTCCCCAAGCAGCAGCTCTGCTCCCACGCCCAGTCACTCACCTGTGGTTCCAATAGCTCTGCTTGAACAGGTCGTAATCCTGTATCTCCACGTCCTCGCTCTCCCAGGATGCCTGATCGTAGGGTAAGTCCCGCCACTTGATCAAGTAGTGGACATGGCCCTTCTTGTCCACACTGCGAGGCCGAGGAGACAAAAGTCCTCAGAGCCAGAAAGCAAGCCTCCTCACCCTATGTCAGCTTTGCTCTCGGAAACCGTCAGTGACGTATGCTCTACGCGAGACCTCTAGGTATGCCACAGACCCCACGGGTCAGAGCCTCTACTAAACCAGCTGTGGACCAAAAGGTCTCTCTACCCCATACTCTCTGTAGCGCAAACACCAGGATTCAGTCAGTTAACCACAACACGGAGTGCCTTCCAAGCGTTAAGTTACCGCTGATGTCTACTCTCCTAGTCCCTTCAGCAGGACCCTGCCAGAGGCGCCGCACCCGCTCCAGCACACCCGCTGGTACCTGTGGTTGAGGATTCGGTGGATCATCATCCACTCAGGTTTTATCCCGTAGCGGTAAAAGCGTTCCTCCATCTCTGCGAACTTCGGGTCCTTGTTCTTTCGCTTTCGACTCTTCTCTTCATCACCACCAAAGTCTCCAGAAGGTGGCTCGTCCATATCGTTTTTCCGCTGATAGTTTCGGAACATCACCTGACAGTGCAGCTCCAGCTACAAGCAGAAAATCAGCCACCAAGAAGCTACATTCCTCCTTCTGTCCACAGGTCAGGCTCTCACCAGTCCCCTCATGGTAGCCCCACTTCACTCCGCCCCAGACGTACCTGCAGTTCAGACACCCAGGAGCAGTGCCAGTAAGACATGCCTTGCCACTTCACAAAGAACTGTCGCTCTGGCCGCCCCTCCAAGGGCTTGGGGGAGGGAGTGTTTGGATCAGCATCCGGCGGTCGAGGCACTGGTGTAGGAGACGGCGGCTGACCCCACTTCCAGATCAGGATCTTCTGCACCTTGCCCTTCAGAGCTGGACACTAAGAGAAAAAGAAACGACCTCATTCCGAGTCCTAACCATTGGAGGAGCTGGGACAGTCCCAGCCTCAACTCTGTCAAAGGATGTCAAGACCGCGTTTCAAGCAAGATCGATCCCAGGACACCTCTAGGAAGAGAATATATTAGGTTGGTGCAAAATTAATTCGGACAGTGAATTTTAAGTCATTATAACTAGGCTCAAACACATCTTTATTCATCTAAATAGGAGCCATTACAATCAACACATTTTTGCCAACGAGAAGTGTTTATTCTCGTAGTATAAATATCCATGCTTCGGGATTTGACGAACTCTTGGAAAGCGTTTTCTGCACCCTGCTGGTTGTGGAAGCATTTTCCCTGCAAAAAGTTGTCGAGATGCTTGAAGAAGTGGCAGTCAATCGGCAAGAGGTCAGGAGAATATGGCGGATGAGACAAAATCTCACAGCCCAATTTGTTCATCTTTTGATGCACTGGTGAAGCAAAGTGCAGTCGGGTGTTGTCATGGAGAACTGGGCCCTTTCTGTTGACCAACACTGGCCGCAGGTGTTGCAGTTTTTGGTGCATCACATCGATTTGCTGAGCGTACTTCCCAGATACAACCGTTTCGCCAGGATTCAGGAAGCTATGGTGGATCGACAGGCAGCTAACCACCAGACAGTGACCATGTCCTTTTTGGGTGCAAGTTTGGCTCTGGGAAGTGCTCTAGGCTCTGGAGCTTCGTCTTTGTCCGACCACTGAGCTGGTCGTTGCCAGCTGTCACACACAATCCACTTCTCACCACACGTCACTATCCCATCGAGAAACGGTTCGTCGTCGTTGCGCCGAATAGAAGACGACACTTCGAAACGATGTTTTTGATTTCGGGTCCTCGGGTCCACTCGCGAGGCACCCACTATCACGCTTTTTCACCTTACAATTCGCTTCAAATGCCGAATGACCACCGAACGGTCGACGCTGAGTTCTTCTGCAACTTCTCCTGCAGTTACGAGAGGGTCAGCTTCAGTGATCGCTCTCAAAGGATTGTCACTTCCAATGGCTGGCCACACGCTCCTCTTCAAGGCTCTCGTCTCCTCTGCACAAATTCTCAAACCACCACTGCACTGTCCATGCCTTGGCAGCTCCTGGGCTGGATGCATTGTTGACATTGCGAGTTGTCTCTGCTGCTTTACAACCCATTTTGAACTCGAGTAAGAAAATCGCCCAAATTTGCTTTTTGTCTAACATCATTTCCATAGTCTAAAACACATATAAACAGCAAGTAATACGTCGTTAGCAAAAAAAAATAAAATAAAGAAATGCGCATTAAGATGCTGTATAACAAAACACATTTATTTATTTATTTATTTAAGAACGTATTCCAGTATCAAACGGCCAATTCCAACAATGTAAAAAGCACCATTACTTTTGAGTCAACTTAATAGGTTAAGGAGTCCTTATCTGAAGTGCCTGGGACCAGAAGTGTTTGGGACTTCAGAGGTTTGAATTAGGTATGCTCAACCTGTGACAGAAGTTTCTCCAAGAGATGTGTGACACTATCACTCCTATCTGCTTAACAGGACTGGCAGCCATGCCTTAACAATAACCCAGAACAAATAGGCACCGAAAACCCAAAGACTCAGCGCCCAGAACTCCTCTCTTAACCAATCTAAAAGCAGTAAGTGGCCCTATGAAACATTCTAAGCTACCAAGACCCTAAGACAGGGTATCCAGACAGGGACAAATGTTCTTGACTAGAAAAACACTGCTCCATCTCTTCTTAGAGCTGGCAAAACATCGACTCCTCTGTTTGAAGTCAGTCCCACGTTTTCTCAGGACAAGAGTATCCCAAAACTATTAATTCATGAGTACGAAAACACCCATCTCAGGGCTAAAAAGTCCAGTTTTCCAATGACCTCTCCTGCACCTCTGCCTCACAATGGCTACATATCAAGGTGGTCAACCCTTCTGTTGACTACACTTTCCACATCTCCTGCCCTGGCCGAGAACGGTCACTCACCGTGCAGCGGGGACAGAGCCATTCGCCATTGGGGATCTCTGGAAGTGGGGGGTTCAAGCAGTGGATGTGGTAGGAAGAAGGACAAGTGTCACAGCAGAGCAGCTCCCCGCCATCCTTGCAGACCCGGCAGAATTCCATGTGGTGGTCGTCCTCCTCCTCAGGGTCGCCGCCAACTTCTTCCAGGATCTCCTCGCCCTCCGAGTTGTCCTCCTTGGCCTCCCACTGGATGCCCTCCTTCTCCTAGTAAAGGACCAAGGATTCAGATTATCACCTCCCCCACCCGCCCACCCGTGTCTGAACCCACACCACTCCTCCCTCCACACAGGCTCCAAAGAGCTGCCGCCCTGTCCGCTCTCACGTGGGTCCCCGGGGGGGGCACAGTGGTCAGACACTCACGCAATGCGGGCAGCTCCACTTGCCCTCGGGAGCCTTCTCCATATCCGGGTCCAGGCAGACCATGTGGTAGGCGCGGGGACAGGTGTCACACAGGATGATCTCGCCGCCTTGCTGGCACACCTCGCAATAGTCCTGGTGGTCTGTCTCATAACCATCCACAGCAGTCACCTCCTCCTCGCCTGGGCAAGGAAGAGGGAAAGCCCAGTTATTAGAACAAAACCACCTCCCCCCACCCCATCTCCTTAGGGAGATTCTTCCTGTCATGCCCGCCCATTCCAACCCACACCGACACAGAAGAGAAACACACCTTTCTTCTTCTTCTTAGTGGTTCGGAGTTTCTTGCGGCTGCGGCTACTACGGCTGGTGGAACCATCAGAAACAGAATAGCTGTTGATACTGGCATCATCGAAGTCAGACTCCACGTCTAGGTCATCATCCTCACTCTGGCAGGATGAAGAGGAGGAAGATCAGAAGTTCCAGCCAAGGGGAAGGAGGGTGATGGAGAGGGACCCTCACTCACTGGGGTTACCAGAATCCCAGCACCACTGTTACAGGGAGCCCTGTTCTGTGGCCAACCTCCCACATTCTTACTTGTCGCCTGTGAAGAACAGACCCTCACACAAACCACACCCTTTCTGTTAGTCACAGTCCCCTCCCCAAAGGGGTGGGCTAGGCTCTCACCGATGATCTCTTACGCTTGGAACCAAAACCTCCCAGCTTGATTTTCAGGGGAGCCACTTTCTTGGGTTTAGGCTTCTTGGCATCAGGTATGCGAGGGCTGCCCTTGGGCTTCCTCCGAGCGTTGGGACCTAGAATCAGGATGCACCCAAACATATACCACAAGGCCGGAGATGAGGAAGAGAACGTCTTCTCCACCTAAGCTGGTGTCACCATGTCCACACCCCAAGTTACCTCCCACATCCAGGACATCCCTCCCTCCTACCTCCTGCTCAGAGCCGGAAACAGCACGCTCAGGTTCGCTCTGCCCTTGCCTGAGCCCACACCAGACCCTCCCCCATGTGTCTCCCCGCTCTACCTTTGCCCTCCTTGGTCTTGGCCTTGCGGACAGGCACCTCCACGGGGGGAGGGGGCGGCGCAGCCTCAGTGGCCGTCACCATGCTCTCCACCACAGCCACCGCTGCTGCTGCGGCCGCCGCCACGGAGGCCCCAGAACTGCCTTTGAAGGGGTTGTTGGTGCTGAACTCCCGCCACTTTGCACCCAAAACCATCATCATCTTGGAGACGGCAATCTTGGGGTTTTTGGCAGCAATGAGGGGTCTGGCGGAGAAACGAGCAAGAACAGAGAGGGAGAAACGTCTAAAAATAAAGAAGAGAGGCCACTGCTTTGCTGAACTCTGGACTCAGTTCTTTGAGCTACAGCACCCACGTTTCCTCACTTCGACCCCCTCCCCTACCTTGGGGAGGTGAATCTCCTTTCTCTCATTTCCTTTCTAAATAAACTATATTTTCCAACCTAAAAATAAGAAAGAATTGGGCATGGTGGCTCACGCCTGTAATCCCAGCACTTTGGGAGGCGGAGGTGAGAGGACTGCCTGAGCCCACAGGTTCAAAACCCACCTGGGCATTAAGGCGAGACCTTGTCTCTATAATAAGTCAAAAAATGTAGCCGGGCATGGTGGTGCGTCCCTGTAGTTCCAGCTACTGGGAAGGCTGAACTGGAAGGATGGCCCAAATCCAGCAGGTTGAGGCTGCAGTAGCCATGAACATGCCACTGCACTCCAACCTGGGCGACAGAGTGAGACCCTGACTCAAAAAAGAAATCAGAGCTGGGTTTGGTGGCTCAGCCTGTAATCCGCGCTTTGGGAGGCTGAGGTGAGTGGATTGCCTGAGCCCGCGGGTTCGAGACCCACCTGGGCAACTTGACGAGACCTCATCTCTACAATAAATCAAAAAAATTAGCCAGGCGTGGTAGCACGCGCCTGTAATTCCGGCTACTTGGAAGGCTGAGGCGGAAGGATCACTGGAGCCCAATAGGTCGAGGCTGCAGTGGCCGGGAGCGTGCCACTGCCCTCCAGCCTGGGTAACAGAGTGAGACTCCAACTCAAAAAAAAAAAAAAATGTAATCAGAAAAAGAAAGAAGGACAGAGACTAAAATGACTCTCCTCCCCCTTCCCCAAGACCCTCCTGGTATACCGGACAAACTGGCTGAAGGCCTTGTAGTTGGTGAGGGTGCGATAATCCTCCTCTGAGAACACATGGTCAATGTCTTCCATGCCCCAGTCTTCCAGAAGCTGAGCAGACGACTTAGGCTCCTGCGAGGAGAGCAAAGTCAAGGACCTGCCGTCCCGTGCCCACGCCTAGTAAGCGAATCTGAGCAGCCTACAGCTTGCAAGACCAGGGTAAGAGAGCTCAGCGGAGGAAAGCCGGAAATCGGCAGAGAGAAAGCGTTCTCAGAGGCCGGAGAGTGCCTGGGAAGCAAGGACAGACGCCACGGAGCAGGGACCAGGGACGGCCACGAGGCCCGGGCACCTTTGAGTCGTCGTCGTCCTCGTCTTCCTCCTCCTCCTCCTTCCGCTTGGACTTGCTCTTCTTCTCCTTCTTGGGTCCCAGCTTCTTTTTCTTCTTCTTGCCAGGGGTGTAGTCGCTCCCCTCACTGTCTGAGCGCAGCGCCACCTCTTCTTCCTCCTCCACAAACTCCGGCCCCTCCCCAGAGCTGTCCCCCAGCTGCCGGCACAAGAGCAAACGCTGGAGCCAGGAAGGGGGAGAGGGAGACAGACACACACATGCTACACACACGCTGACCTCAGGCCAGCCCTGAGGCTCACCCCCAGACCGGCCCATTCCAGAGACAGGAGCAAACGCCTTCAGCCCCGGACCCTTCTCCGAACTCTTCCCCCTTCCTGACTCCCCACAGCACTCAGTCACCCACTCACCTCCTTCTTTTGGCGCTTGCTCTTAGGAATCTTTGGGTCCCGAGGCTTTTTAGGCTTTTTCTTCTTCTTCAGTTTTGGAGTCTCTGTTTCCGACAGGTCTTCCTCTGGGTCCTCTTCGTTTTCTACACATATTTGGCAAAGAGGAGTAGGCAGAAAAAGATCAATAGCAAAGGTTAGGACCGAATCCAGAGGCTTCAGACTTTATTCGCCACCTCTTGTCCCAGATTCCTCTGAAGAGAACTGCTATACTCTCCACAGAGGGAAGCTGATACCCAAGACAAAAACAGACAAAGAGAGAGCTGTATATGCCTGAAATAGGCCTACCAAGTCAGCCCAGGTCCACCTCGGGCAACTGTCCAGACCCCTGCCTCTCTCCCACTCTGGCCAGCAGTCTCTTGATGGTCACCAGCACAGCTAAATCAAGCTACTTTAGAGTTCACTAAGAGAACCAGGTCTACGCTCCCATAACTGACCATCAAGTATTCCATCAACCAGGGAACAAAAACGAAAGGCCCTACCCAGAAGCCAGAAACTATTTGATACACCCTCAGCACGTTCCCAGAAAAAAACACCAGCCTAGGGGGCCCAGAAATAACACCCTTTTCTAACCCTCTGGGGTCACCGCTGCCCAAGACAACCAGAGCCCAAGTCCCAGGTTCCGTTGCCAGCCCAGTCTCACACCCACTCCCAAAACACAACTTCCTTTCCCCATCTCCAGCCCTCAAGTTCCTCCCTCGCTTCTCCCGGGTCAGCAGCCTCTTCTCCCTAGAGGCCCAAATCAGCCCAGCTGTCACCAGCCCCCCCAGCAGTCCTCCTCCCATCTGGCTCCACCTCCGCCCTGGCTGGAAGCACACACAAAGCCTGGGGTAATACTGAAAGCTCCTGGGCAAGGATAGGTGGGAAGGGGCACAGAGGGGGAGAAGGCCAGGAGGCAGCCTCCTTTGTGACAGACATCCACACCGGCTCCCGACTGCCTCCCCCTCCCCCTCTCCCCAAGCCACCCCCGCCTGGGGTGGGGGAGCAAAGAAAGGAGTGGAGAGAAGAAGGGAGTGCCTCACCCACTGAGGAGAGGGAAAATGGCTCCTGACCGCAGAAGCCAGCCCAGGGCACCCAGCTGCCAACACAGGACAGACCGGAAGTGGCGGGGAGGAGGGCGGAGTTGAGAGAGGTGGCCGGGAGAGACTGCCCTCCCAGAAGCCTTTCCGAATATCGCCTGGCCGTCGGGTCTCTAACCCCTACTCTGGGATGACACGGTTCACAAGAGGCCACTCCAGGGTCCTAAGCAAGGAAGCCCAATGAAAGCAAGCATGAAGGCAATACTACGAGCGACATCGATCACACCCATTTCTTCAAGTATCAGAGCTGAGATGTAACAAAGGCTCAGAGGAACGGCGATCGACTCTCGCCAATTTTCTGAGCCCCAAAAAGACTTCGCTTGAGGAACAGAAGCCTCAAGAAGCCCCCAGGCTCAGCCTCATCGCCCGCTGACAGAGTCCTAGACAACTTGTGGGGAGCTCACCTGCACCCTAAAGAGGGGGCAGAACCTGGACAGTGGTGGGAAACAACGCGCGGCCTTCAACCCCTCCAGTCGCTCTCCGCTCTTGGCCCCCAGAACGAGTTCCAAAGTGTCTTGGCTCCGCCCTTCCCGAGCTAGCCGACAGGAGGGAACTGAGACTTAGGTGGACAAAGCACCATCAGCCTTTCCCCCTCCCCACCCAGCCTGGGATCAGAGCAGGCACAAAAAAGCCCCTCCCGTCCCCTTGGGAAGGGAATACCAGCCTGGGTCCCACCAGCATGGTCTTCTGCGCTTCCCTTGGCAATCCCAAGACATCCCCCAATCAGCTCCACCTCAGTTCTTCCTCTTCACCACCCACGGAAGTTGGAAGTGGAGACAAGGACAAACCCATGGAGGCCAAGGGGACGCCCTTCCATCAAGAGCGACTCCCACCATGCACTTGCTGAGATCCAGAGGAGACTTGGGAAAGGGACAGGATGGGGTGTGGCAAGTGGAAAAACTGGGTCACGCCACAGCTTGGGGCAGTTCACCCGGGGAGGCTGCACAGCTCCCAGTCAACACGGGGCAGGCGGGGCAGCTGGGAGGCTGGGAGGTGGGAGTCACCCCGGCTGGACGGCACTGTCTTTCTGCTCCTCTGAGACAGGCTCACCTTACCCCCGCCACCACCCGACCCCCCTCCCTGGGCAAGAGCTGGGCAAGAGCGACAGAGTCTAGCCCTGACCGGGTGACCGGGTGCAGTGACAAGCAAGCCGAAGTTTCTTATCCTAACCCCTTGCTGAACGGCCTTGGGTCGAGGCGGAGACTTCCGACTTGGAGAATGCCACATCGAAAGCATCTCTCCCAGGCCGCTTCGGCCCGTGGCCGGAGCAGAGAGAGAAGACAGAGGCGAAAGACGCTGGATGGAAAGCGAGAGCAGGGCCAGCAGGCTCCAGAACGAGGAGGGGAGCACAGGAGGAGATGAGGAAACGGCAAGCAAGAAGCAAAGCAGAGCGCTCGGGGAAAGGGTCGAGGAGACGGGCCAGCGACGTCGCTAGGGGCTCTGAGGGCGAACAGGCAGAGGCGTCCACCGAGGAGCACGGCACCAATCATCTGCGGACGAGGACGGACGGCGGCTACTCCAGTCGGGCGGGTGGTGACAACCGTCCGGCCTGGCCGGTTCAGAGCCACCCAAAGACGGACGGCGCAGCCCCTGACACAGTCACACACGCTTCCCGCCGCCAGCTCGAAGCCCAGGCTGCCACCCAGAGGCAGAGCCTCTAGGAGAAACGCC
>NW_007088948.1:63973-68177 GCF_000164805.1 Carlito syrichta
CATCCCATAATACGCACGGACAACCCCCCCACACACACACACACATACACGCACGCACCCCGCACCCCATACACATACATGCCAGGGGGCTGCCGACATCTCATAATGCTGCAGACCTTTTGCAACTAACCCTCTTTGGCATCCCATAATAGCCATCCTTTGCCAACTTCTTCACTCTTGGCCCGACTGCTAACATCCCATAATAATTCATCACCCCCTCCCTCCCCATAGCCATCCCATAATAGGCACCCCTCCCAGCCTCCTATCCCATAATACTCATCCCCATCCCCCACAGACATCCCATAATAACCACCCTTCATCCGCCCCCAGTTTGACATCCCATAATAGTCAGAAACTCACCCCCCCACCTACTACAACAACGGACGTTCGGCCTCCTCCCACACACATCCCGTAATAATCAGTCTCCCACTTTCTGCCCTGACATCCCATAATAGCCAGCCCCCTGGAGCTGCCCCGTCCCTCCAGGCTAAAGTCTGGGAGCTGGCACGCCACTGGCCTTCACCTCTGCGGGCTCCGCGGCCGCGAGCCGCTCCTGCCCGGTCAAGGAGATCCCGTGGTGGCCAGCAGCCCCACAGTCACCCACGAAGGGACACCGACCTCCTTTCCCCTAGCAGTGGAAGGATGTCCGTCATAGTTTGCCCCCCCATCCGCACCTGACATCCCAGGATAATTGCAGGGAGCCCGCGGCCAACTACACGCACCCCCATACTCCCGGCACAACCCGGTGCCGCAGCCCGTCATGCTTCACCTCCACCCTGACACCCTTGCACCCTGCCACTACATTCATATTCTTTCCTCTCCCATTTCCACACGGGTCCCTTCTAACGCCCAGAGCTACCTGCACTGCCCTGTCCCCACCTACATTTCCCTGTCCCCGCCCTCACTTGCACACACCTTAATCCCTTTCTGGGGACAAAGCAGTATCCCAGCAAAAAGCCCCTCGATGTCTAGGACCCTAGTTTCCCTCATCCTATCATTTCCAGACACTCAGGGGCAGGGAGCCCACATGGGGCCCCACCCAATCCCACCAAATCCAGGTATTTTCCAGATGCTCACCTCCAGCTCCCAAGTTTTGAAGAAGACCAACCAAAATACCATGCTGACAGATGAAGTACATCAAGTTTAATTCACCCCAGAGCACACCCTAATAATTACACGCTCCCACCCAAAGACTCTCAACATCCGAGCGGTCTTCTGCCGCCACCACTCCCATGGATGGGCATCCCGTCGTGATGTGAACTGAGGATCTGTTGTATACTCACCACAAGCATAGACCTGCTCTCCCGTTACTCACATTCATTCAGCGTACGTTGACAGAGTAACTCGCAAGGCTCAGAGCTGGGCACCCTGGCAAACACAAAGAAAACCACAGGCATCTGCCTTCAAGAAGCATGAACAACCAAACTGTGATGCAAGACAGAAGGGTGTCAAGGGAGAACTACCGTGTGCTATTTCCCAGTCTCCTGTTACAGAAAATAAAGCAAATCCCACTGGTCTCAGGAGCGAGCATATCCCAGTAGAGTTCATTGTGGTCTGCCCGGAGTCTGGAAGGTAGTCCAAAGCATTTATGATGGACAGTCAACATGATCTCCTATCTGTTCCCTACAAGGAACTGTGATTGGAAAGCCATGTCCACGCACCCAGTGTTCCTAATACTGAAATCCTGTAATATCATCACGTCCTTCCTTCTTGAGACTCACCACCATGCCAGCATCCTTACCCTCATCCTTGGACACCAGGTCCAGCTGACCCTCAATGTCCCGCATTTCTCAGACACTTGTCGCTGCATATCCTGGAATGTGTTATGTCTCACAATACACTCAAGTGCTTCCAAGCTCATCTCCTGTTGAGGCCCCATTCTCCACCTCAATGAAAACGTTAGTTGTACAGTGTTCCCCAGCTGCCCTTCCCCATGCACAAGTCAGCATTCCGGGATGTCTTCGTCATTCAGTTCTGGCCCAGGGTAGCCCTTCGGCATATACTCTCCCCTTCCCTAACTGCGCTACCTTCCAGTCAACCCGGGCATCCAGCCATAGGAAGTTGGGAGAGTCCAATCTCAGAACCCTCTGGCCCCCAAAGAACCCGAGCCCATAAGCCTGTCCTTTTCCCTTTTCCTGACCCCCAGAGGTTCAGGACCTGAGTGAAAACCAATGTCTCAGCATCACTCCTTTGCTGCCCCCAACCCCCAAGCCAGAGATAATGTCCACCCTGCTCTCGTGTGCCTTTTCATGCAAGTCCGAGACCTGTGGAAGTGGAACAGGTTGAAACGAAACCAGAACATCCTAGAAGGGCCCTTCCTGGCCGGAAGTGAGTGGGATGACCTCCCCTCACCTCCCTAGAGAAAGAGCCCCAACTGTGACTCCCCTCCTCCAGGATCCAAGGGCCTGGGGAACTGGCATGGAGGAATGAACTCAGGAGAAGCCAGAGCTTGTTCCAGGAAAGTACGATCCCTCCGTTCCCAAGTAGAACACCAGTGAGGCGGGCAAGTCTTCCCACCAGCTCCTGCCAGTTTGTATAACCGCTAGCATCCCACATTTAACTGTCTTCTCATCCCAGGACTGGAGTTTTCAGCATCAAAGACCTCGGGTCTTACTAAAAGCTTCCACTGTCACCTGTGAAGTTGGTGTTTTCTTTTTCCAACATTCCCTGGACCACTCTCTTGCTGCACTCCTGGTGGCCTGCCAGCCATCCCCCCGACCCTGTTCTGCAAGGCTTCCACGGTGCCCCTCATGATGCTCTCCTGGCGTCAAGACCGGGCCTCGTTTACTTACCCAAACCCTCTCCCACGCTTATTCTGCTCACCGAGGATGAAATGTGTGCTCCGCAACGGGGCAGAGGAGGAAGCTCTTTTCAGACACCATCATGTGGGTACGCCTCCTTTCAAGGAAGTCACTCCTTCCTGCAGAGGGCTGCCAGGCACCTATTATGCCCTCGGCTGTGCCCCTTTCTCCAGGGGATGAGCCTGTCTCTGGGCCTCAAATCCCCTCTGGCCATTCCCCCACTTGCCCGTGCCCTTCCTCTCCTTCCCACAGTGTTCGGATCACAGAAACCAGGAAGAGGCTTTATGGCTGGGGAGTCACAGTCTCTCCCCCCTGATTACAAATGCACACGCCTCTGGTCCGCTACACACTCTGTCCCCATCCCTGCAGGTCCTAGCCACTTCTTCCCTGGCTTCTCTTACTCCACCTTTCCCCAACACCACGACAAGGAGGTTCCCATCTCTCTTCTACTCCAGAGAGGCCTAGGAAGCGTCCGTGTGCGTGTGCATGTGTGTGTGTTGCTCTTGTGGTCTTTTTGCTTCACTGCCTCCCTCCCCCCCACCCCCATGCTACCCTCCCAGCTAAAGTATAAACAAGCCACTAGCATGATTGGTCCCCAGAGCCTAGGGGGTGGGATAATCTCCTAATTAACACACCCAGGAGGGAGCCTTTCTAGCCTGTTACCTTAGAGTTCTGTTCGCATCTCTTGGTACGGAGGAACCTACAGTAAGAGAGTGGGCCGGCCACGGCGTTCTCAGCCTTTGCTCTGCAGTACCTCTGTACACTTCTGTTCTGTATGACCCTGAGAAACTCTGCTCAGAAGGGTCCAAGGGGCCACAGTGGTCTGCTCTGGGAGAAAGGGGGGTTTTGGAGGCCAAGAGAGGGAACCAAGCCACAGTGACCGGGCACTCTGACGGCCGGGGGCTTGGGGGTGAGGGGCCAGGTGCTTGTCTCTCGGGAGCCACCTCAACCTCCCTTCTTTGGCCGTGACTGTCATCGCGTAGCACCCCGAGCAACCCCCACCTGAGCTGCGCTCCCAAGGCTCAGACTCAGTAAGGCCACAGTGGAGGCGAGGACTCGGGTGCTGCGGTCACCCAGAAGCCCCAACACCTTTGGCGGGCCAGCCAGGCGAACCCAAGAGTTCTCGCCTTCGGCACCGCACTGCAGGCCCCGGACTGCACAACCCTGCCGCTCGCAAGCTGTGAGACGGACCCCGGGGTCGGAGTTCAGACTGGGCTCCCTGGAGCCGCCCCAGGGGCCCCTTCAAACAACTGTCACCAAAGAAGCCTCTCCAGCCAGCCACTCCTGCCAGGCTCAGGTCCGGCTCCAGGGCTCACCCCTCCCTCCCAGCGCCCTCCCTCCCTCTTCCTTCCTCCCCCCTCCCCCAGCTTCACCTACCCGGGACAGCCCCACCCAGCTGCGCA
>NW_007088948.1:69701-72176 GCF_000164805.1 Carlito syrichta
CGGAGGCCCGGAGAGCCTCGCCGAGGTGACGGGCCCTGTTGCGCGCCCGCCGCACGGAGGAGACGCAGGGGCTGAGAAGTCGGCTGAAGGCTCGCTGCCACCAAGCGACAGAGCTGCCGCCGGCGCCCGAGTTGGTGTGCGCCTCGGGACTCCTCAGTCCCGGCCCGAGCAGCTCTGCCTTCCAGGCTTTCTGTGTGTCCAGTGAGGGCGGCCTGGCGAGACTCGCCCCGCCTGTCCCCAGGGCCTCCCGTGTGAGGCCGGCCACCCCGTTTCCCTTTTGGGGCCGGGTGGCAGCCGCGGGGCGCTCCCTCAAGATGGTTCAGGACCAAGAAGGAAACACCCCTGCCCTCTTTTGGGACCCCTGCCTCTGCCCCGCCTCTCCGAAATTGGTTTCACGATCAGCAGTCCTTGCTCTTCCCCGACTTCTCTCCCCGTGTGGAGACCGAGGAGCCGGGCTGAGGAACGGAGAAGCTGGGGCCGTCCCTGCTCGGAGCGGCTGGTGGACAGGCAGGAGAGCTGCCCTGGAGGTGTGGGTCCATCCCGGGCTGGGGAGGGGAGGCTTGGCCAGTCGCAGGAGGTCTCGGCCATCTGGGCCGTGCTTGAGCCCTCGATGGGGTGCGCCTAGAGCCCGAACAACTGGCGCCCCGGTGGAGCCAGCTCTCAGCCCCACACGGCCCCGTGGTGTCCAGCGAGAAGGCTGCGGCCAGGGGAGAGGAAGGGGCGGGTGTGCTGCAGGCCTGGCGGGTCGGGAGCACAGAGAAAGAGCCGGGCGGAGGGGCGCATGATGCAGCCCATCCCAGAGGGGACCAGCGGCTGAGAGAGGATGCCCAAGGAGGGAGGGAGAGGCAAGCAGCCCGGGGGGTGTCCCCAGAAAGGGAGGACCAGGAAGGGGAGCGAGGGGAGGATGTGCAGCCAGGCGTGGGCGTCTGCGAGCCGAGTGGGAACTGAGTAGCTTCCTAGCTGTGTGACCCTGCGGCCTCAGATTCTCCAGGGTGTTTCACCTGTAAGGTGGAGGAGCCTCAGCATCCCTAGCAGAGGTTGTTTCGAATAAGTCAGCATCTCAAGCGGTACGTTGAAATCCTGGCATACCGAGGGGTGTTTTTAAAACCTGCGAGTGCTCTTTCCCTTTCAGCTAAGATTTTCTCTTTCTCCTCCCCTGGATTTGCCCGGACCTCAGATGGGGTAGCTGCCGGGAACGGGTGAGGGTTCTGGACTTGCCACTCCGTTTTGAGGACTCCTGCGGGAACAATGGCAGCGGCTGCGGGTTTTCTGCATCTCCACAGCTTGTGACCTGCCCGGTCCCGTGCGTCTCCCCTGCCCGCAACGCCTCTTTCACCGGTTCTTGCCTCTGCTCCTGCGATGGAAACCCTTCGGATCCGTGGATGCGGAGATGCATTCCACCAGGGCCGTGACACATCTCACACCGGAAAGCACGCGTTTCCCTCCGCCCCCCTACAGGCCATGGTCACGCGGCTCCCTGGCCACTCTTTCTTGTCCTTCGACTTCCCCACCTTGCCACGGCCTGTCGGTGGGAGCAAAACCTCGCTCGAGAACCTTCTGGGCTTCCCCCGGCTGCTGAGTTAGCTGCCCCCTCCTTGCCCTGCATGCTAGCATCTCCTGCCTCATGCTGTTGTTTTTGTTTACTTGTTCCTATGGCCCCCACTAGGTCATAAACTACTTCACAGCAGAACTGACTGTCCGTTCATTCGGCAGACATTTATTGAGCGCTTCCTGTGTGCCAGGCACTGTCTCGGTGCTGGCTGCCATCAGAGAACCGAACGAAAATCCCTGCCCCCACGGAGCGAACAGTCTACCTAGGAAGGGGAGGGGAGGGGCGCTTCACCCCATAAACGATACAAATTAGAATAAGTACATTGTATGGTATGTGCGAAAGTGGTGCATGCTGTTCGTTTCAATTCCTTTGGCGGTCACTCATGTACCTGCACATACAAGTACCCAGGCGATGTCTAGGAGTTGTGTTTGATTCAGTGTGACCAGGGCAAAGCGCCGAGGAGGGGGCCGTGAGGTTTGTGCCAGCGGTGCTCTCAGGGGAGGGAGGGCACGGGTCTCGAGACCCGCGGATGACGTGAGGATGAGCAGGTGCGGCCCCCAGGGCCTCTTCCAGAGCCGCCGGAGGGAGGTGCCCCGCCCGCCCGGGCTCGGGCGTCCGCGCGGACGGAGAAGGCTCCGTGGCCAGCCCTGAGGAACGCGGGTCACTTCTCCGGCGTGGCCACCAGGGGTCACTTTCCCCCTGAAAACCGCCGTCCGGAGCGCCCGCCGAAAGGCGCGCACAAAAGGCTCGCTCGACTGGAGCGCACACGCGGACGCACGCGGGCGGGCCGGATCTCGCTCGCTCGCTCGCTCACACGCTCACACGCTCACACGCGCCCAGTTCCGAGAGACACGGTCGCAAAGCTGCTCAGGGCGCACACGGCAGCCGCCCCCTCGCCGATGGCAGGCGGGAAGAGGTCACGC
>NW_007088948.1:72585-73386 GCF_000164805.1 Carlito syrichta
CGCCCCTGCACCGCTCCCGCCGCCGCGGAAAGCCCAGCCGCGAGGACTTCCGCTGGCAACCCGCTGTGGGGCACTGCCCTGGCCCCGCGTCACTGGGAACGTGTCCGTCCGGGCCTGGGAAGCAGACAGACGCAGCCGAGGCTTCAGCACGGGTCCGCAGTTCCCCAGGTGTGGTCCGGGCCGACCCTTCCAGGAAGCCCAGGAGGTCAAAACCCTCTACAAAATACCGCTACTGAGATGTGCTTTGTCCTTCGCGCTCTTGTCCTCTCACAAGGGCACTGTGCGTTTTCCGGAAGTTTCAAGTGTGGTGAGATAATTGCTTGCATGGCTCGTGGAATGTGTGCTGCGTGTGTCTGTCTTCAAGATGTATCCGCTTTGATTTGTGGTATGGTAAGTATCAAGAGAGCAAAGCAGAAGCTCTCGGGGCCCTCAGTTTCCGGGTGTCAAGGGGCCCGAGAACCCAAAGCTCGAGAAACGACGCTTTAGTACATACTCTGGACAAAGGCGGCGGAGGGAAGAGGTGGGAGGGAGGGAGGAGAGAGACAGGCTGGGATGGGAGCACGAAGGGCTTAGGGCGAGAAGGAGGGGCCGGAACGGCCTGGGGGGGAACAGGACTGGGATTTGGGGGCGGACTCTCGGCTTCGCCCTGCCCCAGCTCCCCACGCTGGGTGTCGGGTCGAAATCGCTACAAGTCCCCGCCGAAGGCGCCCGGATCTGTCCGCGGCTGGCGATCGTGTTAGGCCTCACCGCTGGGCAGGGGAAGCTCAGGCGCCAGTGCGAGCAGGGGGCAGCCAGAACCCT
>NW_007088948.1:74925-86571 GCF_000164805.1 Carlito syrichta
GGACTGGATAGCAGCGTCAGATGCCCAGGCTCGAGGACAGGGACGCAGGCTGTCTAGGTTTAAATCCCGGCGTTGCCAACTTGCCTGGCTGTGTCACCTCAGAAAAGTTCATCTCTTTGGACTGCATTCTCCTTGCCTGGGGGGAAACAGGAGAGGAGACTGAGCATGACGGCTCGCACCAGTAATCCCGGCACACTTTGGGAGGCCAAAGCGGGAGGCTTGCTTGAGCCCAGGAGTTTGAGACCAGACAGAACAACATAACGAGACCTCATCTCGAACCAAAAAAGTGTCTTGGGTGTGGTGGCACACACCTGTGGTCCCGGCTCCTCGGGAGGCTGAGGTGGAAGACGGCCTGAGCCCAGGAGTTTGAGACCAGACAGAACAACATAATGAGACCTCGTCACTAGGCGGAAAAGTGTCCTGGGTGTGGTGGCGCACACCTGTAGTCCCAGCTCCTCAGGAGGCTGAGGTGGAAGATCGCTTGTGCCCAAGATGTTGAGGCTATGGTGAACTGTAAATGTGCTCCTACACTCCAGCCTTGATGACAGCGAGACCCTGACTCAAAAGTAAAAGTTGTCCTTACTTCACGTTTGGAGATGAAATAATGTATGTAAAATGCTTAGGTGGTTGTTACTGTGTCACAAGATCCCTTCCTCCTCCCCTCTCTCTCTCCTCCCTCCCTCCCTCCTCCTCCTTCCTTCCTTTTTTCCTCTCCCTCCTTCCTTCCATCTCTCCTTCCTTCCTTCCTTGTTTACTGAGCCCATAGAAGATTCCAGGCAGGTTCATAGTAGTGAACGAAATAAAAAAAGCTTTGCTCTCGTGTGCTTGGCATTCTAATGGAGGGAGACAGAAAATGGAGCAGTGCAAGTCCGTAGGTCGGTGGCAGGGCGGGAGGGACCGTGGAGCACCTCCCCTGGACCAGGTGCTGGGCTGTCTCCCCATTATCTAAAGCATAAAGTTCAAATTCCAAGTACAGAACAGAATCCCAGCCTTACTCGTCACATCCACGTGCACCGCTCCTGCCTGGGCTGAATTTGTGATCAGAGCGACCTGGGTTCAGCCTAAGGGTTTGGCCTCTCCGTCCCAGTTTCTTCAGCTGTGAAATGGGTGTCATAATAACGGGGCCCTCGTAGGCTGTTGCATGCCAGCCTTGGCCACAGCCACATTAGAGGAAACTTGGCAGGCAAGGGAGGACCCTGTGGGTTGAGTTTTTCCAGGTGCTCTCCCAGAGTGTCTAAGTGGGGAGCTTCCCAAATAAGGGTCTGTGGTGTGGGGGAGATGGTGGCTTGCAGTGAGGACTCAAAGTGGACCCTAGATCCCGAGAGCATGGAGTAAGGCGGGGAGTACCACTGGTGCCGAGGACGCTGCAGTCCTGGGGCAAAAGTTGGCCGACGGGATGTGGCCAAGATGCAGAGACAGAACAGGAGAGGACACAATGTGGTCCTTCCTCAAAGTCGCAAGGCCACAGAAGCCATGCCTCCACTGCCACCTCGGCTGCCATCTGCTGTGTATGGCGAAATATACATGATATTTATAACTTTTTTTTTAGTGGGAGTCTCCTTTGCCCAGGCTGAAGTGCAGTGGCTCGCTCACGGCCACCGCAGCCTCAACCTGCTAGGCTCAGGTGATCCTTCTACCTCAGCCTTCCAGGTCGCTGGAACTACAGGCACATGCCACCATGCCCAGCTTATTTTTTGATTTATTGTAGAGATGAAGTCTCGCCAAGTTGCCCAGGCGGGTCTTGAACCCGTGGGCTCAGGCAATCCTCTCAGCTCAGTCTCCCAAAGTGCTGGGATTATAGGCGTGAACCACTATGCCCAGCCCACTTATAATTTTTTTTTTTTTTTTTTTGAGTTGGAGTCTCACTCTGCCACCCAGACTGGAGTGCAGTGGCCGCTCCCGGCCACCACAGCCTCAACCTGCTGGGCTCTGGCGATCCTTCCGCCTCAGCCTTCCAAGTAGCTGGAACTACAGGTGCGCGCTACCACGCCCGGCTCATTTTGATTTATTGTAGAGATGATGTCTCGTAAAGTTGCCCAGGCAGGTCTCGAACCCGTGGGCTCAGGCAATCCACTCTCCTCAGCCTCCCAAAGGTGAGGGATTACAGGCTGACCCACCTAGCCCGGCTCCACTTATAATTTTTTAAATGAGGTCTGCCTATGTTGCTTAGGCTGGTCTTGAACTCCTGGGCTCAAACGATCCTCCCACCTCAGCCTCCCAAGTAGTTGGGACTACAGGAATGCGTCTCTGCACGTTTATTATTTTTCATGTCCAATGCAGCGTCATTAAGTATATGGACAGTGTTGGCTAACCATCACCCCTGTCTGTTTCCCAAAATAGAGCATTTGCGTCATCTCAAGCAACCTCCCCATACCCGTTTAGCAATCCTGCTCGCCCCGTCCCCCTCAGTCCCTGGTAAACTCCCTTCTACTTTCTGTCTCCGTGAATTTGCCGCTTCTAGATATCTCATGTGTGTGAAATCACACAAAAATCCTTTTGTGTGTACTTTATTTCACTTAGCCTAATGTTTCCAAGGTCCATCCACGTTGTACCATGTAACAGGATCTCCTTTTTTTGTAGCTGAGTGATACATACCATTGTCTGTATATATCACATTTGGCCACTCACTTGTCAGTGGAGGTCCGGGTTTTTTTCACCTGCTGGCTGGTGTGGATGATGCTAAGAACAGGGGTGTCATCTGTGAGACAGAAATTGTCTGGGACCCGGAGCAGTCATCCCAAGACACTAAGTTTGCCCCTTTCAGAAGGAACTGCTTAAATCCCTGCATGGGGCTAAGTCATAAACCTGCTGTAACAAGTTTCCTTGTGAGTATTTATGTGTTCCCCCTCCAAGCACTAGCAGTTTGAGACTTGTAAGAAGAGTAGTAAAACAGTCAAAGGGATTAAAGAAATATTCCCAACCGGATGCCGGTGTCTCACGCCTGTAATCCCAGCACTTTGGGTAGCCTAGGCGGGTGGATTGTTGGAGCCCAGGAGTTGGAGAACTGCCTGAGCAACACAGCGAGACCTTGTCTCTCCAAAAAACAGGATTAAAAATTTAGCTGGGCATAGTGGTGCATGCCTGTATATATATATATGTATGTATTTCCTCTGCAAAATACCAATCTCAACAACAAAAGTTACACCGGATGAGACTTAAACATTCTGACAAAGCAAATAAAGCCAGGCTCCTTTCAGATACACTCACCTGCCCCATGGCCTTTGCTCCGGCCACGCCAAACTCATACCTGTTTGCACACTCCTGGCTTCCAGGGCTCTATTCCTTCAACTCGGAACGCTCCGCCCCCCATTCCTCAGCGGGCAAACTCAGTCCTCTCTCAGGACGGCAAAGCCTTCTCGCCTCCCCCAGCAAGGCAGATGCCGGTACCCTCACTTTAGCCCGGGGCAGCGCTCAGGCATCCCAGGTCACTTCCCAGGTGGACGGCATCGAGCTGTTCTTGGCCTGCCCCTCCCATTAGACACTGTGCTCCGTAGGGTGGAGGGAGGGGCGGGCTGTGGAATGTGGCTGATTCATCCTTGTCTCCCCAGCACCGGCCTCAGTGTTGAGTGAAAAGCCAAAGCTGTCATTTTCTGAGCAGTTGCCATGTCCCAGGGTACTTGATACACGTGGTCTCTAACCCTTCCAACAGTCCTTTGAGGTGGACATCTGTCCTTGTTTCTACAGGAGAGGATACAAGCTCGAGAGCGGGGCAGTGAGGGGTGAAGTCAGGACTCAACCCCAGGACCGCCCAGCTCCAAAGTCCAAGACGCACCGTGCTGCTTCCAGTGAGAGTGGGTGGTCGGACGTACGGACAGATGCTGGACGGTACCTGGTCTTTCACAGTTGCCTGTGTGAGCTCTGTGCCCATAGAGCTTACTGCCTTGAACCCCTTCGTTGTTTTTATTTTAGTTACGGCTCAGGCGATCCACTCACCTCAGCCTCCCAAAGGCGCGGGATGACAGGCTGAGCCACCGAGCCCGGCCAAATTTTTTATATTTTTGAGTTGGAGTCTCACTCTGTCCCAGAGGCACCGCTCCCGGCCACCGCAGCCTTGACCTGCTGGGCTCCGGGGATCCTTCTGCCTCAACCTTCCAAGTAGCCGGAACTACAGGCACGGGACACCAGGCCTGGCTAATTTTTTTGATTTACTGTAGAGATGAGGTCTTATCAAGTTGCCCAGGCTGGTCTCGAACCCACGGGCTCAGGCAGTCCTCTTACCTCGGCCGCCCAAAGTGCTGGGATTACAGGCATGAACCGCTTCACCTGGCCACCCCTCTGTTGCTTTATGTGTATTTCCCCCACTTGATGATAAGGCCCCAGGGTGGGGACCACACCCTGCAGACACTTGCCGGCTGCCTGGCAGGAAATCTGCCCCCCCATCACTATGTTAGCCTGCCCTGCAGTCCTGTGAGAACAGTACCTGTATCAGTCCAGTCACCTACCCACTTCTTATCACACTCCTGTCTTGTCCACATGTGCACCTCATCCAGTAAAAGACTGTTTCTTAAAAGGCCTGTTTGGAAACAGCTGGCATTAAGATTTCCACAACAGTTTACACTGTAACTACAGCAACTCTTATCGTCCTTAGCCATTACTTGAAGAACCAGTAGCTCCTTACAATCAGGAAGCGTGTCCCAGGCGATGAGTCAGTGACTGAATTTTTTTCCAAGAATCTCAAATCTTTGTGTTAGAAAAATTACAGCGGCAAGCAGACCAAAATGTGTCCACCGAGCTGCTGCGCAAGGAGAGGCAGGAACCCTGCAGCTGAGGAAGTGGCAGTGCTCTCATTCACCCGAAAGGGAGAAGTCCTGGGGTGTCTTTTTGGGGACGCCTGTTTGTCAAAAAGCCCCCCCTCTGAGAGTAGCACAGAGTGGCCCAAGCTGAGCACTGAGAGCTGCCAGGGGCCTGCCGGGGCCTCCACCCCAATCCCCGCCTCCCTGAACCCTGGGGCTCTCATCGGTGGAGCTGAGTGCCAGGCCAGATAGCCAAGATGGGAAGACTGGCAGGGAGGAGGCAGACAGGACGTGGAAGGGGGCGTCCAGATGTGGGGGAGGGGCTGCCCAGACCTCTCCCCTCATCCTTGAAGAAGAGGTCAGGTTGTGGGGAGAAATGCGGGAATCCCAGAAACCAGAAAAGAATGAACAGCAGGAAGGAGGGACGTGCTGGCCCACCCAGGCTCAGGGACATCGGCACAACTGAGGTGGTCAAATACACACTATACACAGGTGCCTGCACAAAGACACACGTATAACACGCCTAGAATGTGCACAGGAAATCCCTAGTGACATACAAATCAATGTACATACACACCCTGGAATATACAAGTCTGTGCACAGACAACTGGGCCCACCCAGGAGGAAGAGAAGACGCAGCCCTCGCCATAGGGACATCATCCCTGCGCAGAGCGCCGTGGAGTCGGGCAGCTTCACAAGCACGGACCCACACAGATATGCGCAGGTGGATCTCAGCCCCACAGCCCTGAGGGCCGAGAGACCATCACCCGCCATACACGTGGGCCACCCCCGCGCCACTCACATGCCACAGCCTGTGCTGCTGCCTTCCTGCTTGGGGGTGTCTCCCGCTTCCCAGGTACACATCCGGAAGCCGGTCCCTTGCCTCCTCAGGGCCTCTGGGACCTGTCCCATTGCCCTCTGAGCTGGGCAGAGCACTGCTCTCTGCTGAGATAAGCCGGAGGGGCCGGGCTATTTTCTGCCACAGGCAGGAAGTGAGAACCAGCGCACAGACGTAGGCAGGAGGCGAGATCGTGATCATGCCCTCGCTGTGCCCCACGTGCCCTGCCCTGGCTTCCACTCTCTCCAACTCTCCAGCGATGCTGAGGGGACCTGATGAGGTAGGACCCGGCGGCTGGGGATAGGGGCCAAGGGCATGCCTCCACTCCGTCCAGCCTCTCTGGTCTGCCACCCGCCAGGCCCTTCCCGTCACACCCCTTCCCCGAGGCACCACGTGCTGGCTCTTTCTGGCCTCTCGGACCCTGACTCCCCGGGGCCAGAGGCCTAAGAAGGGCTCTCAGGTCGCCCGTCCTCCCTGCCCTGCAGATCAGCTCTGGGAGGGCCCGTCTTCATTTTAGGTTCTTGTGGCCTGCTGGTGTCTCAGCCCTGAGACAGGAAATACCCCTAGAGCGTGTGCTCTGAGCCCCGCTGAGTTAGCGAAGCCTACTTCCTCTGCATCTGCATGCGGGCAGCCCTGGGAGGACGCTCTCCCCACTGGCAGGCCCCATCAGGAAGACCCCTGATGCCCAAGCTTCAGGCTCCCCATGGATCCCTGCTGCCCTGAGCCCTGCAGAAGCTGAGCAGCCTGAAGTCGCTGCGGGAAGCCCTGACCCAGAGCTCCTGCGGAGGGGCAGATGACCCGCTTGCCGGCTTCTCCTGGGTCTGAGGGGCAGGGGTGGACAAAGGAGTGTGATGTGGGGAGAACGAAGTCCCTGGAGTCGTGGGGAGGCCACCTACTTCCCCCAAGAGAGTCGCCCTGGTGCAGTCCTGGGTGTCGGGGTCATGCCTTCTCTTCCTGCTTCTTGGGGCCAGGCCCGCCTGCTTCTCCAGCCAAAATTCCTGCAGCCTCTCCCCCATCCTTCCCTCCTGGAGCCTGTCTCTCCCTGCACCTCCAGCATCATCCCAGCCACGTCTTCACCTCCCTGGGTGCTCTGACCTCATCTGACACTTTCTGGAAAAAGGCAGAACACCAAGGTGGCCTACAGTTCCACAGCTCGTCTCCCCAGGGGTGGACGACACCACACCATCTTCACGTTTCCCTCTCCCCTGCCTTCAAGAGCTGGAAAAGCAGGAAATAAAGCCCTGACTAAGAGAAGTCACCGAGGCAGGCCCAGCCTCCCCCCCACCCCCAGGCCGGTGTCCCCAGGTGGTGTGCGCACCTGACCCTGGCTTTTGGGTCTGGCAGGTCCTCCTGCCTCCTCAGGGAAGCTCCTGAAGCCTGTGGGTCTCATGACCTCCCTGGAATGTAACCCACACTGGCTTCGGCCCCAGCCTTCCTGCTGGCTCCTTCTGGGCTGTTCTTATAACCCCTGGGCTCAGGAAATGGGGTATGCTCTGGGGCCGGCAGAGTGGGGAGAGTGGGTGGCATCGGACTGACAGAGCTGGCCCTCGTGGCTTCTGGCGTCCGGGAGGTGAGGCTTTCGTGCCCAAGTGTGTTTCTGTCTCCTCCTTCCCTGCCTCGATCTCCCCTAAGGGTCACAAATTGGGCTCACCCTAAAGGAGGTGTTTCAAGCCGGGCTCAGTGGCTCAGCCTGTAATCCCATGCCTTGGGAGACTGAGGTGAGTAGATTGCCTGAGCCGACAGGTTCGAGACCCGCCTGGGCAACTTGGCGAGACCTCATCTCTACAAGAAATCAAAAAATCAGCTGGGCATGGTAGCACGCACCTGTAGTTCTGGCTATTTGGAAGGCTGAGGCAGAAGGATCGCCGGAGCCCAGCAGGTCAAGGCTGCGGTGGCCGGGAGCAGCCACTGCACTCCAGTATGGGCGACAGAGTGAGACTCCAACTCAAGAAAAAAGGTGTTCCAGAGATACGATCTGGGGGAGGGTCCCCTTCTCATCAAGGGGTCCCAAAAACACAGGCAATAGGAAGGTAGCCCCCCTGTGGTGTGATGTAAAGGTACAAAAGCCCTGTGGACCCCCAAGTATCTCCGCCCCGCACCCACATCCGAAATTCCATGCCCTCACACCCCTCACCAGCTATAATCTGGCAGAGCCACAAGGACCACACCCCAAAGACCCTGTCGCAGCCCACCCTGGCTGGCCAGGCAGGATGACACGAGAACGCATCTGTGTCCCCAAGCCCATCTGTGAGTTCAGTTGGGTCAGCTCACTGTCGCCTGCAGAGGCCTGGCCCCAGGGGACCAGCGGATGTGGGAGGTGAGGTCTCACTGGGCGCGGAAAGGGTGGCGAGTCTCCAGTCTCCTCCTTGGGAGGCCCAGAGCTCAGCATGGCAGCAGGGACCTGAAGAGGGCAGAGGACACAGCCTCTCCAAGATGCCCCAGAGGGGAGCCTGGAGCAGTGGGGGACGCCGGCGGGGGGCAGGGGCACCAGCCTGGCTGCCTTGTGCGGCTTAGTCCGAGAAGGTCTGTCTGCTTGAGGCAGTCGCTTTTGGCTCTTCGTCTGCTCAGAAGGGCTTCCCCGAGGGTCCGGCGCCTCATCTCCACCCCCACCCCCTGCCCCTCACTCCCCGAGCGGTTCAGCCCCCCCATCCCCCCCCATACCTGTGCTCCCTGTGGCCTCCACGGTCTGCTCTGGGCTGGTAGGACCTGCTTCTGGGGCCGGGGAGCAGGGACACGCCCACCTCGGCAGATCTCGGCACATCCCTCCCTGCACTCACCCCACCCCACCCCACCCCACCCCA
The DNA here is from genome assembly GCF_000164805.1 of Carlito syrichta. Lineage (NCBI taxonomy): Eukaryota > Metazoa > Chordata > Mammalia > Primates > Tarsiidae > Carlito > Carlito syrichta. The sequence goes on from NW_007088948.1 coordinate 83,298, forward strand.
CCCGGCCTCGCAGAGAGGAGGAAGCAGGGCCTGCCAGACTTTCAAAGACTTGCCAGAGAAGAACCCCGGCAGCTGAGGACGCGTCACCCAGTCCCAACTCTCACCAGTGAGTAACTGCCCCCACCGCTGGCTCACAGACCCCGCAGTTTCCGGGAATTCTCTCAGGCACGCCCACCCGCAAGTGCCAGATGACTAACCCACTATCCCCACGCTGTCCTCACCGGTTCCCCCTGGGTGTCTCTCTTCCTCTCCTGGGTCTGCCAGGTGGCTGAGCCCAAGCCACTCTTGGCTCACACCTCGCCCTGCCCAGGGCCCGCCCCCCCTGCGAGGACACAGGGCTCCACAGCAAGCAGCGGGAAGGCTGGAGGTTCCTCTTTGCTCCGGGCTGTCTCCCTGGGGCCCTCGTGTCAGCCGCCTCAGCTGAGCACTGGGCCGGGCATCCTGTCCATGCTCAAGGAACAGAACCAAGTTCAAGTGGGCGGCAGATGAGAAGGGGACGTGGTGAGATGAGTTTGGGAACCATCAGGTTAAACGAGTTTCTCGATGACAGAGCTTTGTAGAGACCTTTTCGTGCTGCTGAATGACAGGCCACGCACTGGTCATGGACACTGGTAGGGGCAGCCTCCTGTTTTTGCGTGTGTTTGAACTCTTCTATGAAAGCACATGAAAGAAAATACTGTCACTGACCACGAACCTACAGAAGGGAAGACACTCCACAGTGTCCCCAGAATACACTCTGGGAGATTTCCGGTCACTAAGGCCAGCGCAATATTGGAGTCACACACCTAGACGTACGTGGGTCAAAACACAGCACTTCAACGTCCAGCTCATCTGGCAAATTCCTGTACCTCAAAATCTGGGGTTTCCTGAGCTCTAGGCTGTGGCTCCTGGTTTCTCCCTCCTGAGAACGTGCAGCTGTGCCCTTTTCCTCAGGGCTGGTCCCTGGACACAATCTCAGGCTCTGACCTTTGCCCTACACACACACCCTGAGATCACGGGCCGGGCCTTCAGAGGTGAAGACACGCATGCTCACGGCCCACATCCTCCCCAAGCCCTGCGCCCGGCCGTCCTCTGTCCAGCTCCCCCAGCTCCCAGGTCTGCAGCTTCCCCTGCAGACGGCTGCTTCCCTGGGCACCGCCCTGCGAGCTTCTCTCACTGCAGAGGGACGCGGGGGCCGGGGACTGATCCCCACAGGCAGCGCGGAGGATGGGGGTCAGCACACAGACCGGCCTCCTTGGCGAAAATAAACACTTTATGTACAGACATCGCTTCGGGGGCGTGCCACGCCATCGCCGCCCTCCCTGGGGCTGCTGCTCCCCTGGGGGGCAGTGGGAGGGCAGCGGAAGCCCAGAAGGGGCAGCCTGGAAGCACGTGGGCGGGGAGCTGGGGGCCGAAGCCAGGAGAGCGCACCAGGGTGGGGCTGGGGCGGGGCGGGGCGAGCCGGCTCATCCGAACTGGCCCAGGGCCAGGGTGCTGAACTCCTGGCTCCACCGCAGCACCACGTCCTCGCTTTTGCTGGAGCTCAGCACGCTGTACGTCTCGTTCTGCAGACACCGCATGCGGGACACCTGCGTGCGGGTTCGCCGCCAGAGTCGAAAGTCGGGTCAGACTGCCACAGGAGTGGGAGGCGGGGGGCGGCTGAAGCCCCCGAGGACCAGAGCGGGCGGGCCTGGGCCCAGGGCAGCAGAGGGAGGAGCACACTCCCATGGGGGCTTCGGACGAAGAGACGCCGGCAGCGCCCCTTTTCTCTCAGAAACAGGCGGCCAAGGCTCCCTGCCGCCTGCCTCTTGCCTGGGGCCTCTCTGCCCCACCCGCCTGGGGTCCCTGCTCACTCCAGGGATCCTGGCTGCGTCCAAGGGCCCCACACCGACGGGCCTGCGGTGGGGCCCAGGGGCCGGTAGGATGGCGCGGGTGGGGCTCACCTTTCGGTTGCGGTTCCTCATCAGACACTGCTGGCTCTTGAAGGAACAGTAGTTGGGGTACTGGAGGTAGTCTGTGTCGCAAATCTGGGCGGGAGCCAGGGATGGGGCGAGGGGGGTCAGAAGCCCCACCAGGCGCCAGCCCTCCAGGGAGCACCCAAGGGCAGAGCCGGGCCTGCCCCTGGGGTGCTCCCTTCCGAGAATCAGGCCTCTGCGACCCTGCCCGTCCCTCCCACTCTCAGTCACAGGCTGGGTTGAAGCCAGGAGCCTGTGAGTGGGAAGAGGCCGCTGAACTTGCGATCAGCTTGCTGGGAACATGGCCGAGGAGCGGGAAAGGAGAGGGCGTCATCGGGAGTCCAGACACGGGACAGGGTCCCAGTGAGTGTCCTGGCACCAGGGATCTTTCCAGTGACAGCAAGGGCGGGAGTGGGTGGAGCATCTCTAGCACGTGCCAAGGGGCGCACTTCCTTCTGTGGCCCTCACCTCTGCATCTGGAAGCCAGGGGCAGCTGAGATGGCCTCTGAGACCCCTACCTGATCTCGGGATCCAGGAAGGAGAGCTGGGCACGGGCCACTCTGCCTGGACGCTGGCAATTTTTTTTTTGAGTTGGAGTCTCACTCCGTTGCCCAGACTGGAAGGCAGTGGCCGCTCCTGGCCACTGCAGCCTCGACCTGCCGGGCTCCAGCGATCCTTCCGCCTCAGCCTTCCGAGTAGCTGGAACTACAGGTGCGTGCTGCCACGCCCAGCTAATTTTTTGATGTATTGTAGAGACAAGGTCTCGCCAAGTTGCCCGGGCGGGTCTCAAACCCACGGGCTCAGCAATCCACTCGCCCTCGGCTTCCCAAGGCGCGGGATTCCAGGCTGAGTCACCCAGCCAACGCTAGCACTTTGTTAAGCTGCCCTGGCTTTTTCCTTGCCTCGGCTTTCCGTGCTAGACCACAGAAGGGCCTGGGTCTCAGCAAAACAGGCTGTTTCACAGGGGAGGGACCCTGGAGCCAGGGAGCCAGGCTGACCTCACCGAGCAGGGAACAGCCTGAAGAGCTGGGGAAGGGCCCACAGGCCGAGGCGGGAAAGCCCAGGCCACAGGCTAGGGCAGCACTCCATGCCCACCGAGTCTGTCATCAAAGAGACAGAAGAAGCCGGGCTCGGTGGCTCAGCCTGTATCCCATGCTTTGGGAGGCCGAGGTGAGTGGATTGCCTGAGCCTGGGGGTTCGAGACCCACCTGGGCAACTTGGCGAGACCTCATCTCTGCAAGAAATAAAAAAAAAGTCAGCCGGGCGTGGGAGCGCGCGCCTGTAATTCTGGCTACTCGGAAGGCTGAGGCGGAAGGATCGCTGGAGCCCAGCAGGCGAGG
>NW_007088949.1:0-531 GCF_000164805.1 Carlito syrichta
AGGATAGGGCTCCAAGCTCTCCTAGCCTGCAGGGTTTCTGTAGATAAATCTGCTGCTATTCTAATTGGTCTTCCATGGTAGGTGATCTGGCCTTTTTCTCTTGCTGCCTTTAGGATTTTTTCTTTCATGCCTACTTTGTTTACATGAATCATTATGTGTCTAGGAGCTAGTCTTCTCATTTGTTGTCTTTCCGGGGTTCTCTGAATCTCTTGTGTTTGAATTTTTGCATCACTGATTAGATAAGGGAAGTTTTCTTGAATGATCCCATGGAAAGTTTGTTTCAGTGTGGTCTCTGTCTCTTTTTCTGTCTCAGGTAGTCCAATTATTCTTAGGTTAGGTCTCTTGAGGTAATCGCTCATCTCTTGAAGGTTTGGTTCTGTGTTTTTTAGTTTATTTTCTGTGTTTTTAAGAGTTTGGGTTATTTCTATATTTTTGTCCTCAAGTTCTGAGATTCTTTCTTCTGCTTGGGTAATTCTCTTTCCATGCTTATCAGTTTGTTATTTATTTCATTCACAGTATTCTCTATTACTG
>NW_007088949.1:934-75592 GCF_000164805.1 Carlito syrichta
CATCTGTACTTTTTGCAGTTTTGAGGTTTAATTGAGAGGGAAGCTGTGATTCCGAATGCTGATTCTAGCATCCACAAACAGGTGTATAAGCACACTGGAACCTATTTCCCTCTGCCTTACAATCTGTCCTTTCAGCAGTATGTAGTCTTGGTCCCTAGATTAACAAGGGGGGTATAAAAGAGGAAAATAATGGAGGAAGGGGGGCCAACAGTGGGTTAGAAAGAGAGAAAAGCGAGAGGGAAAACAGATATACATACAAACTATCAGGTGAGAAAGAGACACAAGGCCGGGAAGAAGTGAAGAAAGACACGTAAGAAAGATTCCCTAAAGAGTACTGATAGCTACACAGAGACAGGCCAATAAAATCAAGAAACAGTGTAAGTCAGAAGGTAAACAACAAATGTGATCAAAACCAACAGTTGCAATGATAAAATCATAAGTCAAAATAAGCGATCAGACTAAAGTCACTTCTCTGATCTCTAATTCCAGCCTCTCCCCTTTGTTTTTCGTTGCAGCATGGGGGTGGGACTTTGTCTCCTGTTTCGTGCCATTGCCTTAGGAACTGAGGTAAAGTTTGTTGATAGGTGGGCAGGGCAATGGAAGTCTCTGCCTGGTGAATGGCAAGGCAGTTTATGTAGATCTGTTTTTCTCTGCTTATCTGGGTCCCCCAGCTTGGGGTCTCATGCTGAGTGCCTCAGACAGGGTGGACCCAGAGTTCCAGAGCTCCAAAGCTCCAAAGGGCAGGCAGTGAGCAGCGAGAGTGGCCCTGGGCCCCCCACAAGGTACTTCAACCAGGAATGGGACTGGTGTCTCTGAGGGGCGGGCACCCAGAGCCTCCCTGAGTGACTGGTGGCTTGGTGCCAGGTGCCGGGCTAGAGACGATGTACCCTGGGAAGGGGCTGGGACCCAAGACTTCCATGCATGCAGTGGAACAACAGCAGCAGGGGGCCGCAATATATGTCCCTGCATGGGACCCAAGGTCCCCGGGCCTCTCACCAGCATGGCTGGTGGTGTGCTGGGGGGTGGGGAAAGAGAGATAAGAGTCTTTTGGGTAACTCATGTTCAGAGAATCTCACTAGTTCACCTATGCCATAGCCATCTTATTCCTTTATTAATATCTTAGTACTGAGTCTCATATAGGAATGGTGAAATATTAATCAAAGAAGTAAGAGCTTCCCTAAAATCTCATATTGGACTATTATCACTCTCCATTTGAAACTCCACTGATCCTAATTCTATCACAATCAACCTAAGAACATTTTTCTTATGAACTTATAATATCTTGATGTTTTCTACCATAAGTTAAACTATACAAATATGAGATTAATTTAGAAGCCCCCAATAATGTGTACTCAATTATATAAACCTTAAATAGAACTGATATGAAGTCAATGTTAAAATAAGTGACTTTATCTCAGCATAAATTCGCATATCACAGAGTTCCTTATTATATGGCTACTAATTATTTCTAATTCAGTAGCAGTTTTGCACACCAACTTCAATAATTTTATTCAACATGTGCTTTGAAAGGAAATAAATCAATAAGTTAGTAAATTTATCTTCAATGTCTCCTATTCTAATTGGTGGATACCAGAGAAAAATAAAGCATTACTAAATTACCATGCTGATTTTTAATTAAACTAATATTGCTACCAGATTGAATGAACTAAATCTGCTGAATAACAAATAGCATAATATCAACATACATATGCAGATGCAAAGGCATATTTCCAGAAGATCATATTGTGACTATTTCCTAAACAGTATTATTAATGAAAATTAAGTTTATAGACTCAAGCAATACTAATAGTAAAATTATCAAATAATTTTCAAAATTTCAGCACCATGACTAGCAAATAAATATAAGATAAGCATATTTTTAGGGCAACCTCTTTGGGTCCCCTCCAACTGTGGGAACTTTTCTGTCCTCTCAATAAATTCTGCTTTCTCAACAACAACAACAAAAAGAATCACATAGTTTTCAAAATATGGAGATATCACTATATACCTACTAGAGTAGGTGACTTTAAAAAAAACTGACAATACTAATTGCTGGCAAGGATGTGGAATAACAGGAACTCTCATTCATTTCTGGTAGGAATGCAAATGGTACAGCCACTTGGCAAGACAGTTTGGCAATTTCTTATAAAGCTAAGCATAGTTGTATCATATCATCCATCGATCCTCCTCCTAGGTATTTATTCAATTAATTTTAAAACTTGTGTCTGCACAAAAGCCCACCTAGAAATGTTTATGATGGCTTTATTCATAATTGCCAAAAACTGGAAGCAGCCAAGATGTTCTTTGATACATGCATGAATAAGCAAACTGTGTCATGCAATGAAATACTATTTGTCAACAAAAATGAATGAGCTATCAAGCCATGAAAACACACCTAAGAACATTAAATGTATATTTCTAATTGAAGACAGTCCAGTCTTACGTGACATTTTGAAAGAGGCAAAACGATAGCGGTGACAGACAGTAGTTGCCAAGAATTGGAAGTCCATGTAGGATGCTCAAGAGTGGAAGCACAAAGATCTTACACAAAACCATTCTGTATGTTTGTATTAACAGTAAACACATGGGACCATGCAGTTTGCAAAATACATAAAATTCTACAAAGAGTACATTTTAATATATACAAGTGAAACATTTATTTAGGAGGATGAAGTATCCCAAGAGGAAACAGACGGTGACAAAAGACACTAACTGTATTACAACTGTATAAAATAAACTTGCTGGTGGGAGTGGGGGTGAAAGGTGCTGACAAAGTAAGTTTGAGAAATACTGAAGGCAAAATGACCTGTAGATACACTCTGAACTCTAGTTGGTAAAATTATTTCCCATGGGGAAATGGGCTGACAATTCTGAAAGCACACTACATGTATACTGGAATTGAACAATGGTGCAAATGCATGATGGGTGATGAGAGTAAAATTCGAGTAGGGGCTGAGATTTGATTCAATCTTTCAAGAACTATTCCAGTCTTGATTTCTTCTTAGGGAAAAACAAAGGATACTAGTTAACTTATTTTGAAATATTTAAGCATTCCATGAATTATAAAACTGTGATGCAGGGATTTGTGAATGAGACTTTTACTTGTGAAAGATGACATTGCTAGTTATCCACTTAAGCAGAGTTAATTATTTATATGTAAATAAAATGTAAGTGCTCTTAAATCCATGTTGCAGTGCCTTTTAGATGTTCCACTTTCTATAAAGTCTCAACATTTTGCATATATTATATATGATGTAATATTATAGAAATAATTGTATAATATACATATTTTTCCCCAGGGGCATCTGATAGCTCTGTATTTTGTTAAAAAGGAATTGAAAGAAAAAAGTATTTTACCCCAGAAATTAAAATTAAATAGGAAAATACTTTTAAAAGACAGTGGAAAAAAAATATATATATACATTTTTTGGCACCCCCTGTGTTTACACACATACACACACACACACGCATACACACACACATATATAGGGTGTGGGTGTGCCACAAAACCTATGCACACTTTAAGAAATGCTATCTATGTATTACTTTCAAAGTTCAATTAAACTATGGTAACAATGTGTAGTACAATATTCGCCCAACAGTACTTCCGCCATTTTCTTTGACAGTCCTGTCAGTCTTATGGTGATGCTAGCATTCATTTGATTAACGCTGTCTTTTGAGCGAATATCATACTTAAAATGTGTATAGGTTTTGGCACACCCTGTATATATATATAGTATATGTACTATACATATGAAAATATGTATAATGTATGTTATGTATACATTTATACAACATATATTTTCCAGAGAGGCTTAAAACAATAAAAAGAAATGTTAGTAATCATATTCCCCTTAGGTATATGGAGCAATATCTTTATTTTATTTTATTTTATTTTAATTTATTTTTTTGAGTTGGAGTCTCACTCTGTCCCCCAGACTGGAGTGCAGTGGCCGCTCCTGGCCACCACAGCCTCGACCTGCTGGGCTCCGGCTATCCTTCCGCCTCAGCCTTCTGAGTAGCTGGAACTACAGGCGCACACTACCACACCCAGCTAATGACCAATATCTTTAATACACCCTTTGGAATTGGGGTTGGGATTATACAAAGTGTAATCTTGGAAAACTATGTATAGACTCTGTAAATATGTAAAAAAAAAAACCCACACTTTTTTTTTCTTCAGTTTGCACTGGAGTAACTATGCACAGATTCTTATAACTAAATTAAGATGGTGCTTTTGGTTAACTGCAGGGGTTTTGTTTTGCTGGATGGGGTATAAAGACAGAAGTCCAAAGCTGAATGTATTAACATAGAAAGAATTGGAAAGATGATGTTTATGCGCAGAATTGCATCACACCTTAAAATTCATATGATGAAGTTCCAGCACTCAGTTCCTCATAATGTCCTAGTATGTGAAGATACCAGGTACTTCTAAGAGGGGAATAAAATTAAAGGAGGCCATATGCGTGGGTCCTAATCCATGTGATTGTATTTGGAGGTAAGGTCCTCAAAAACCAAGAAGAGAGGGCTCAGGAGAAACCAAACCTGCCCACACCTTTATGTTGAACTTTTAGCTTCCAGAACTGCAAAAAAACAAATGTGGTTCAAGCCACATAATCTGTGGCATTTTGTTATGGCAGCCCTAGAAAACTAGTGCAAATAGTGAGGGAGAAAGTAGAAAAGATACATTTGCTTGCAAAATGGAGGAAAACACTGGGGAGCAAACCTGAGCATCTAACAGGATTTTACTTACAGTGGCATTGTGACAAGCAAAATTTTTCCTTACTTCACATAAAATTGTCAATAAAATTCACATTGCTTAGCATTGTTCAGTTAATTTTTAAATTTTAAAAATGTTTTGGAGGGCAAGGCAAAGGTTCAAGGCAGATTTGACGTCATTCGTGTTGTCACATGAAGACCTAGTACATCTGGGTTAAATAAACAATTAGATTTATTCTAACCAGATAATCTTTCATTTTAAGTGCATAAATAGTTGTCTATAAATGAATTAAAAATCAGAAGAGTGATAGAAAATATACGAAAAATTTATTTTTGAGCAAAAAGTCCAAAAACTAAATCAGAACAATTTGCAGATGGAACATAGTAAACTAAGATAAACCACAAAGGCTGGCCCAAGTATAGGAGCTGGTGAACATGGCAACCACTTTGCTGACCTCCCTTTCCTTAGGGATTATTCTTTCTTCATTGAGCAAGCAATGAGACATATATATTCAATACTAAAAGCACATAAAACATGTGGATATAGTTTGCTGTCGCCCCTCCTGTTCCTAAGAGGCATACTTTGAAAATATGGAGGTCTTCAACGGATGAAATTAATCTCAGTGAGGTATCTACCATTTTGGAGGAGTCCTTCATGCTGAACTTACTGCCTCTCTCCCCCATTTTGGGCACATATGTGGGGGTAATTCATCAGTTTTCAAGTCCATGCCTTGTCAGGAAAAGGTAGTTTTTGCTGAGCTAATTACAGTTGACTCTGAACAACAGATGGATGGGAAATACAGTATTTGAGGAAATTCATGTATAAGGATGACTCACATTTTGTGTGCACAAGCTCTGAAGGGCCACTGCCAGACTTGAGTATGAGCAGATTTGGGTATATGCGAGGGTCCTGAAAGCAGTCCCCTGTATTTTTTTTTTAATAATCAGTATTTTTTATTATAACATTTGTGGTACAGTTAAGGGTTAGATATACAAATATGCTTCATTCAGGCACCCTTGTTGATAAGAGGTGTCTCCCTGTCCCCAGACAGATATATACTACCGTTAATCCCATCTCCCTTCACCCCCATAGTTTCCCACCACTGTCAGTCATTTTCTTATAGTATTACATTGGATGTTCAAGGTCCACTATATGAGTGAGAACATGTGATACTCAGATCTTTGTTTCTGTGAGAGGTCACTCAGTATTATAGACTCTAGTTCCATCCAGGTTGCTGTGAAGTTCATGATTTTGTTCTTTTGTATGGCTGCATAGTATTCCACTGTGTATACGTACCACATTTTTTTAATCCAGTCTTCTTTTGATGGACAGCATGGTTGGTTCCAGGTTCTTGCTATTGTGGATAACGCTGCGATAAACGTATGTGTGCAGATATCTTTTTTATGGAGAGATTTGAGTTCTTCAGGGTATATTCCCAGTAGGGGGACCCTGCATGTATTTATGAACAACTATACATTCTTCCACACATTATTTTCAAACCATTGGGCTTATCTGAAGTTCCAGTGCAGCAGGCATGACTTACAAGAAAATGTCCCTAAATTGCACATTTTGATTGTCGTTGGAGCTGTATACATTGTTAAGAATAAACCTTGTTTTTCGGGTGGCGTCCTTGAGGTTTCTATATATAATATAATGACATTTGCAAATAAAGACAATTTCACTTCTTTCTTCCCAATTTGAATATGTTTTTGTTTCTTTTTCTTGCCTAATTGCTCTGGTGAAGACTTCTAGTCCTATGGTGAATAGAAGTGATAAGAGTGGGTGTCCTTGTCTTATTTCTAATTTTAGAGGAAAGCTTTCAGTTATATGAGTAAACCATTGTGTGTGGAGTTTTCTTGTTATATATGGCCTTTATTATGTTGAAGTTCATTCTTTCTATACCTAATTGGTTGAGACTTTTAATCATGAAATTATGTTGAACTTAGTCAAATGCTTTTTCCACGTCTGTTGAGATAATTATATGATATTATTCTTCATTTGTAACTGTGATATATCACATTTATTGATTTACCCATGGACAGCTAAATAGATAAAGAAAATGTGGTATATAAATCCAATGAAATATTATTTAGTCTTAAAAAGGAATGAATTCCTGCAACAATAGGGATGAACCTGGGGGACATTATGATAAGTGAAATAAACTAGACACAAAGAAAATACTGTATGATCTTATTTATATGTAGACATTAAACTAGCCAAACTCATTGACGCAGAGAACAGAATGATGGTTGCCAGTGGCTTGGGCTAGCAGAAATGGGGAGGTGATGATCAAAGGGTACAAAGTTTCAATTATGCAAAATAAGTAGTTTTTAGGTATATACAATGTCTATACCTAATAATACTATATTATACGAGTATATTTGCCATTGGCTAAGAAAGTATATCTTATGGTATCTTACCACAAAAAAAAAATTAAAAATAAAGGAGTGGAGGAAACTTTATGAGGAGACGGCTATGTCTATGGTCTTAATAGCGGTGGTGGTTTCACATGTGTATAATGTGTATATTTACCTTAGAATCCATTGTGTTGTACACTTCACATGTGTAATTTGTATATGTCAATCATACTTCAATAAAGTGGATTAAAATAAACATAAAAATGAACACCCCCAAAATGATCATTTATGGGAGGTATGAATCTTCCCCAGTTTCAGAAAAAGTTCAGACATATACTATTCACTATAATAAGATTTTTTTAAAAGCCAGTCATTATTCCTTGGCTCCCTGCTTTCTGAATATAAACTTGAACTTCCATGCCCCACAGAGGTTGAATGTGACTACATGATTTGCTTTAGTCAAAGAAATGTAAGTGAGAGAAGCATGACTTTAGAACTGGAATATTTTAACAGCTCGTGGACAATTTTCTATACTGTCTGTTTTCCATTGCCATGGTCACCAGCAACAATGAAAATAGTGGCTGCTCTGATAGCCCACAAGAAGATATAGAGCAGATGCTCTCATGGAGTCGTGACATACATAAAACATGTGCAATAAATAAAACTTTGCTGTTAAAAGTCATTGAAATTTGGTGGAAAGGGTTGTTTGTTCCCATGGCATGGTATAGCCTATTCTGACTGAGAGAGCCAGCATATAAACGAGTCCTCTAGCTATTAGACATATCAACTACTTCTCTCACTGTTTAAAACTAAATTTGGTTTTGACAACAAAGTATTTTCTCCAATCACCCTTTTCATAGAACAGAAGGGCATATCTTCCCTGGTAATTATGGAAAATATTTATCCAGCATCTAACATAGAATGAGGGTGCATGCACAAGCATCTTGTGTATATTTGTGTGTATTTTAAGTAGACAGTATTATTTCTATTTTACAGGTGTCAGGACTAAAGATTAAAAGTTTGAGGTGATAAAACTGAAAAATGAAAATAAAACCAGTCATTATTCCTTAGCTGCTAAATATAGACTTGAACAGCCAGTAGAATAATGGACTCTCACTTTTGAGCCAACTTCTGACTTGGAGCTATTTTCCCCTTCTTTTATTATTTGTGCATTAACTCGTCTTATGCCAGGAGCATCAACCATCTAGATGACTCTTAGTGTTTCATTATAGATCTCTTACTTAGTTTAGGTGTCCTTCTTGGAGTTCTCCAGTATTGGGATTTCTTATCCATCCTCCAAGATTCCTAAGTTTTGCAAGAAGGCTTCAGGTATGGCAGGGAATATGACCAGCAAATGTCTGTCGTATGTCACTTTAAAAAAGTGGGTGCCAGATTTGTGAAATTGAAGATGCAATGGTTTAAAGAAGCAGAATTCAGGGACACTTAAGTATTAGGACTGAAATATAATTGATTTGAAGTATACCACCAAGGAACCTCAGTTCAGATGCATGTTAAACCACCAAAAAAGAAAACCTGCTTGGTATGTCTGATATTTGATTTTTTTCATTTGTAAGATGAATGTTGTAACATATTTCAACTAAGGCTCATATGACACTTAGATGAGTAACACTCATTAAGCATCTGGGACAATCCCAGGAACCCATTAGTTGCTAAAATATTATTACTTACAAAAAAGTTGAGGGAGGGCACACAATTTCAGTAAGTTTTTTCCATATTTTTTTCTGCAGAAATTTGATCATTTTGTTATTAATGTAATAGCTTTGTTGGTTGTCCAATGCCCGAAGCTTACCCCTCCAGCATACAAAATCATACAATAAAATTTAGCAAGCAGCTAAAATTCTCAGGGAAAAAATGTGTTAGCCAACTTATGACACTTGCATAAAATCAGAATGCTAATTTCTTAATTTTCCACTTAAAACATGATTGTCATTCAGTATGAAGGATATGAGTTCTTATTATTTTATCTCTGTTGACAGATTTCATGGAAACTAAATCATAATTAGAATGCTATGTGGAATCTGTACAAGGAACAGCAGATGAGTAGACTTTTAATTACCATCAAGTTTATGTAGCTTAATAAATCCACCTCTCAATATGGGTGGTCTTGTCAAGATTTGTGTCTTTATATTTCATCATCTAATTTTCTCTTTCCTTAGAATGTTGGTTTAACAACTATTCCATTTCTTTGCTTCTATGACTCAAGTTTTATTACTAGCCTCCTGGAAGATTGACCTCCTTTTTCCTTCAGGAATATTGTTGCCTTTTATCTGAGTGGTCCTTTCTTGCTTACCAGAAGCAACTCTCTCTTCTTACAAGACATTCTTATCTCTCAGTTCTCATTCATTGTGTGTTGAGTTTACAGTATAAATGTCAAAATAAGAATCTCATTTTCCTTATTTCTATAATTTTGGGGTCACCTCTAATCAAAGATGATAATTTTCTTTGACCCTTGATTTTCTCCTTAAAAAATAAAGACGACAATAGTATCTTATCTTTCTCATAAGGTTTTTGGGAGGCTTAATAAAACAATGTTTTCAAAGGTCTTAGCATACTGCCTGGCACAAGGTACAGACTCAGCCAATGTTTTAAAAAACTGTAATTCTCCCAGTCTCTAACAGTGTTTGGCTATGACCTGACTTGTCATAAAAAAGGAGCACTGTCATAGGAAGCCTTTTCATAAAAAATACAACTTGCTCTAGATGTCTCATAACAGTTTCTCCCTCTATCATGTGGAGAGTGAAGACCCCTTTATTTTGAGAAGCTGAGAAAAGTGTTGGAATACTGAGAACTCTGCTTTGTAAGGGTGTCTGAAGTTTCTCTTTAGCTCTCACTTGAAGAGGAGTCAGGAAAACCCAATAAGATAATGCACACGAATGTTCTTTAAAGATGACAAAACACATTGTATGTAAAGAGGGTACTTATTATTATCAGGGAAAGGGTGGTAACTTTGCAGAGAACATGGGAACAGCAAATGGTATAATGAAGCTTTCTGGAGATGACGAAGAGACATATTCCATAAACTTTCAAGCAGTTCCTCGGTTAAAAAAACTCTTGAGAGATTACTTGCTTCTTTAATGATGAAATTACCTTTAACAGTGGAATTGTTGAAATTACCTAACAACATAACAAGACAAAGTGCTCCGATTGTTAACGCCTTCGGGTGACATATCCTGGGAAAAAAATCTCCCTCACAGAGATTAGAAAATGACATTTTTCTGCCTTCACTATTTTCATATGCAGCAGCTAGAAGCTACAGGCTAATGCATCAACAAGTCACTTACCCAGCCTCTTCCTTTCAGCAACATTACTTTAAATAATCTCTTGTTTGAATTATTCCATCATTCCACCAGCAGCTCAGCAAGAATTATTAGTCAATCTTTCCTAGAGCTGGCATGGTTGGAAGGCTTAGTAGTTTGAAACTTAAAATTATTTCTTAGCTATGCGAATGGTTGCGATCTATCATTTATTCATGAAATAGTAAGAGGCTGAAATAAATCTTGAAGTTTAAATCAAAAAAACAATTACTATAAGAAGAAAGTAGCCATGGTTTTATTAAGTAGATGCATATTAAAATATACAGACACTGGAATACTTAGAAAAACAGGTGGATATCAATGCAGGTTGCCTTTATTCAAATGTGGTTATCTCTCTGTTATTGGCAACCTGTCAGAAAGTTGTTATATATGTAAGTAAGTTAAACATATGTAATTAAGTTACATATAAAGCATATATTACAAATGCATAATGCATATGTAGAATGCACATGCATTTGATCCAGTAATTTCAATTTCAGACCCCCAATGGAGGACAGTGATCCTATGTGTACTAAAGCTTGGGTATCTTGGGCACAGTTAGTTTAATTAGACCTCGGTTCTAAGTCACTCTGGTTGACAATTACTTTTGTTGCTCACAATATCAGATTGGACTAAAGCAATGGGTTAGCAATTTACTTCTTGAAAATTTGGGGTTTTTCATTTCATCTGCCTTCTAAGTGCCCTTGAGTGATTTAAACCATCTGGAGGAGTGGTCTTTGTTCTCATGGAATTGCATTTATCCAGTCCACTCAGCTGCAACATGTCATGGCCTGACATTGCAGGGAAGCAGACACAACATCAGACGCGTATGCTTGGGAATCAAAACAGGAGTGAGAAACAGGCAGCAATATGTGGTCCTTAGTCACCAAAGAGTTCTAGGCTGAAAACTTAATTAGAAAGTCAATTTTTATGTAAATGCATTCTATTTTCTTGTATGAGATTGTTCTGACAAGTATTTACTTAGCATCCCAAAGAAAAACAGCTTTAGATGTCTGTGAAATAATCTCAAAAGCTATTTACACATTATCCATTGATTTCGGGGGTTCAGTTAGCTTTGCTAAGTATGGTTATGTACAGTGATGTAATCGGGCATCATTTATCTTCTCTCATCATGTAATTTATACTCTATGGATGTTCCACCTTACTCATAATTGCATAAAATAAATTAGAATATATATTTTATTTATTTTTTTTCACGTTAAAAAAATTTCAAAGTTATGTCTAAGAGCTGGCAATAATAGTAAAAGTTTCCAGCAGGAGTGTTACTTGATACAACGGCACAATATTTGGGGTATATTTTTGTGTATGTGTGTGTGTGTTTAAAATTTTATAGATATTTTTAAAGTTATACATATGTAATTAAGTTACATAAATAATTCAGTTATATATATATAATGCATACTATGTACTATATATATATAATTCATATGCATTTGATCCAGCAATTTCAATGCTGGAAATTAGTCCAATAGATATACTATTTGACTTATTGCCACATTGCTTGCAATAACAAAATATTAATACAAGCTTGCACCCTCTATTTCTCTCCCTCTCTCACTCACAAATACACACACAATCCAAGCTGTTTGTCCATTAATGAGATCAATAGAAGACTACTGTGAAGACAATGTAGACAGCTAGACTTCCATGTGATAGAATCTTAAACATGTTCTTTTACCTCTGTTTGCTACTTTTCTTTCATGTTAAAATTGAAATATGATTGTACGTATTTTGTATGGCTGTTTCAAAGATTGCATGCCTATATATAAAGCACTTTGCAAAGAGCCTGATATGATAGAAATGACTCCCTAGGTTAACTATTATTTTATACACCCATTAAAATAATGAACTCAAACTGTTTATGCTTATTTGAAAAGATTACTAAGATATATTATTAAGCCAGGATGAAAAGCAAATAACAAATAAAATTGTGTACATCTATAGCTCATTTAATTAAAAATTATAAAATTCAGATAAATGCTGAAGATTGTTGGAAGAAAATGCTGGAAACAGCTAAGTAGAAGCTACTGTTGGTTGCTTTTGAGAAATGGTAGTGAAGATGTAATGAAAGAAAGGAAACATTTAACTTTTAATTTTAGTCCTTTTTTCTATTACTTAAAAAGTTTACCAAGTATACCTGTCTTTTCACAAATTAAGCAAAGGTGTTCACATATAGCACATTGTTTTTAAATGACAAATTTAGTGGTTCTTTTCTCTCCCACCTCATTTGTCTTCAGTGTGACTTAGTATTCTAGTAGGTCATTCACGGCAGGGTTTAAGCATAGAAAGACCCTATGCTCATACTCACCAGTGGGATTTGATGTGACATAATACAAGTTCTATTATATGATACTCTGTAAATCCCTACATCGCATACTTTACACATAGTTCCACTAAATAGTCTTTTTAATTCCCTTCTATCCTAGGCTTGATCGGCTCTTGAACTAGAATATAAAGTTAATGAGAGAAGAAAAAAAAGTAACCTTGCTCAAAACACACAGTCACCAATGCTCATCACCTTTTTCTTCAAGTGGTATATATTTGCTTTCTAGAGATCATGTTTATTTGGATAAAAACTGGGGAAAAGGCTGACTTGGTGGCTCAACCTGTCATCCTAGCACTTTGGGAGGCTGAGGCAAGTGGATTGCCTGAACCTGCGGGATAGAGATCAGCCCAGGCAACTTGGAGAGACCTTGTCTCTACAATAAATCAAAAAATTAGCCAGGCATGGTAGCATGTTCCTGTAGTCCTGGCTACTAGGAAGGCTGAGGCAAAAGGATCACCGGAGCACAATAGGTCAACACTGGGGTGGCTGTGAGAGTGCCACTGCACTCCAGCCTGGGCGACAGAGTGAGACTCCAACTAAAAATAAATAATAAATAAAATAATTGGAAAAGCAATGGTCTTTGACCCTTGTGTTGTTATGATGAGTACATCATTCCAGCATCGCTATCTCATCAACCCTCTTTAGAAGACTGACTTTGCCCAAAGATTTTTTTAAATCAAAAATCTGTTGGGCTAAGAAGGAATTAAAATTTGTGAATAGTGTAATATTTGTGGAAACTATGAAATTGGAAATTTCATTTTCCACCTAATGGCATTCAAATAAAAATTAAATAGTGTGCATGGTGAAGTGTGCCACTTAATTTGACGTCAGGGGTTTCCACATATCCATTTCTGTATTGCTTTGTGTTTCAAATCATACTTCAAGGTCAATCACCTGTTTCAGTTATGCATTATTTACAACTGAACAAAGGGACATAATTCGAGTAGCACATAATATCACACAGTGCTCTTAAATCCTTATTTCTATTGCAGTGTTAAAGCCTTCTATCATCCCAAGCATTAAAAATGGACCACACTATCTAAAATGGCTGAGTTCTTAACGTGTGTCTGTCACATAGCAGATACTCAATTAAAAAAATACCTGTGCAAATGGCACTCAAATTATTTTCTTGCCATGTGGCAAAGTTAAATACAATATTTTGTGCTGTGTCAGAGTTCTAGTAGAATCTCTGATGGTGTAAAACAATATAAAATATGTCAAACACTCTATCCTAAAGTCAAGTTCCAGATCACTTACCCATGCAAGCATTAGCCCACTGACCATACCAGGGGTATAAAACAAGTGCAGAGTCAAGAGAAAGATTTTAAGGAGCTGTTGGAATGCTGTGGCATTTCCCTCCTTCTTATTAGTCTTTTCCTTCATCGACAATGCAAGTCAAAATATTCCAAGAGGAACATTGGCAAGTCAGCCCTTTGGCATTTAGGGAACTGTAGTACAGTAACACTGATTGCTAAAATCACTTGAAATTGTCTAAAAGTAAGAGAGTTTGACTGGAACTATCTCTGTTGGCAAGTATAGCAAAGAGAAGTAAAGGTATTAGAAGGGAACTGAACGACCACAAAGGGCTTTGTGTGTGTGTGTGTGTGTGTGTGTGTGTGTGTATTTGGAGTGGTACACAAATGAGATCTTTGTGGAAGAGAATAGCTGAAATTGTCTCAAAAGGAATCTCTCTCACAACAAATGTTCTGGAGAGGCAAAAGGACCTCAACATAGGTGTACACTTATAGAAGTTCATTGACTGAGGAGGGAGTCAAAATTAAGCAGTCCTAGGTGGCATAATTTATGGTAAAGCAGATGTAGCTGGAGATTTCTAAATTCTAAGGAGAATTATGGAAAGAAATCTATGTAGGAAACTCAAGAAGAAGAAAACAAAACGAAAGTATTGACAGTGCTGTTTGCACCATCAAATTTCAATACCATGGCCAGTCAAGACCATTCACTCCCTTTCTTCCTAATTATCTTTCTTCCTAACCCAACACTGAGGGTGTCAGAAATACTTGTGAGACAGGAGAGCTGTAAGAAATGAAGTGTGAAAAAAGGACTGGCTACGCTCCCCTGCGCTGCCGGCCTTCAAACCTGAACCAGGTAAAACGTGAAGAAGAAAGGGAAGACTTAAATTTGCATGACTTAAGATTAGGTTGGATACTTCATTATCTAACAATCACTGAAAAGCTTTTGGGATCTGCTCAAGTTTTCATTTGGAAGTAGAAATGAGCAAGTTCATAGAGTAATCTTAATGATCAACCCAAAATGAATGTTAAACAACCCAAAATGAATGTTAATGATAATGCATCAAGAACAGTACTTGACCATAGCGATAGATGAATGAATGAAGAACATGCAAATACCTTAAGATATGAAAGTCAGAAAACCAGATCTGAGTTAGCACAATCATAGGAGGATCCAGTGCTATTCGAATACCGCCATGATTCTCTTTCTCCTCTTATTTTCTCCCTGGGTGGTGGTTTTATTCACCTAAAGGTCATATCTTTACATTTCCACTTACAAGAAAGAAAAGGAACTCAGAGAAAAAAATTCCAGGGGAGGGGTCCCTTGGCTTAGCTTTGGTCACGTGCTCATAATCAGCAAATCACAATGGCGAGTAAACCCACCAAAAAACATTTGTATGCAATGGGGAAGAAGTTGTCTCCCAGTGAGAAGGGTCATGAGAAAGTGATGCTAGAAAGCCAACTCACTGGGGGTCTCTCTCCTAAGTGTTCTAAATATATTCCCAATAAATGAATGACCAAACTGCTCTATTCACTGAAAACAGGGCTGACGAATAGATTTATGAACTTTGAGAGCTGACAGTTTTTATCAGTGACTGTGATGACTTACTGACAGCCACAGTTAAAGATTCTGGGGGAAGGGAAAGACTAATAGCAGCTCTACAATAGGCAAGCAAGTAACACTCACAACATTTTAGGTAAGGAAATGCAGTTTATTTCTCAGAAACTCTACTTACTGATATGAGTGGCAAGTTCTTCAGGCAATTCTCGGGAGACGTTTTTTATAAGATTATCTCTATGAATCTTAATTATTCCTAAATGTATATAAATTGTTTCAGAACATAGACATTATCAAATATTTTATGAAACATTTGTTTTCAGTTGATTCCTTTGGATTTTCAGGACTAGTCTTTCCCAGCCAGTTTCCACAAAATATAGTTTTCTTATCATTTAAGTAAATTGTCACAACATGATGAGTGATACCTGGAGGATGTCCTTATAATCTCAAACTTTGTTTTACCACACATTTAAAAATGGTAGAATTAGAATTGGTTTCCATTTTTTATTATAAGATGAACTAATTTTATGTCAGCATTGATAAAACTCATTTTAAAACACTTTAAACAATTCAAAAAATTACAATAAAAAAATCGCTCATAATTTTAATACTTTTTCTTAGATAATTGTTAATGGCATTATTTATTATTATTTTTGATGTCTAATGATGTGTTTGAAATCCTACATTTTTAAATTTTTATTTATATATTCTTTCATAACAGATACTTCTATTATCTGACCTTTATAGGATTCTGCTTATTTTGAATTTTTTTAAAGGTAAAGTAACAGGATATAGTCTACCTATTTTCACTCTTTGTTATTATTATTATTTTTTTGTAAAACAAAAATCAATCAGGTCTTTTTTATTTTGTAGGTTTTTGTTTTGCTATTATAGATAAACTTCATTCTATCTAAAACTGGATTTTTAAATTTTATTGGTTCAATTTTACCTAATTATGTTATAGATGTCTATTGTTTGTCCAGTTCTTGGCTTCATTTGTGATTTTTTAAAAATCTAACTCACTTAAAGTCAGACACCATTGTTCTTACTTTTGTTTGTACGTGTTGCTGTTTCTCATGCAACTTGAAATTTCACAGAGTCATTAATTTTCTCTTAAGTGTATTACCTTAACTGGGTTAATACTTTTATTCAACTTCATTCTTATTTTTTTTAAACACTTATGCATGCATTAGTCTTGTTCTCTTTCATTAATGAGTCTAATCCAACTCTTTTGTTTTACAGATGAATAACATAGGACCGTGGGTATTATGTGACTTTCTAAAAGTCATGGCAAAGCAACAAAAGTTCTGATTTTTCTTTTTACACACAGATCACTTCACTTCTGACTCCAAATGTATATGGGTTTTCCCCACACCATCTAATTTTCAAGTTCTCCAACTAGGTGCCCTACAAGTTAGTTCATTTCCCACACTAACTACCCACAGTTAGTGCAGACTGAATGAATTAAACGCTCAGTCTCACAAGACTTCCCCCACTTCAGATGCCAACTTCAAGTCCACGTTTTTACCGGTACTTCTGTCTGTCTGACTAAAAATTAGAGGTTCCCCGACCTCTCCTGAGGTTTGATAATTTGTTGGAATGGCTCATGGAACTCAGGGAAACAGATTGCTTACTAGATAACCAGTTTATTAAAAAAAAATATACAACTCGGGAACAACCTGATGAAAGATATGCATAAGACAAGCCATGAAACTAGGGTGAGTGCTCGAAGCTTCCAGGCCTTCTCTGGACATTACCCTCTCAGCACCTACAGCCTGGAAACACTTCAAACCCTGCTGTTTAGGGTTTTCAATGGAGGAACTATTACATAGGTATGAGCAATTAAATTATTGGCCATTTGAGATTGGTCTCAGTAGTCATTCCTTCTCTCTTCATTGGAGGTGGGATGGGGCCAAGAGTTTTAACCTTCTAACCACATGACTGGTTCCTCTGGTGACCAGCCCCCATCCATCAAAAGTTACCTCAGTAGCCTAAGTTCAGACATGGTTGAAAGGGGCTTATTATGAATTTAAAAGATGCTCCTCTCACCCTTATCACTCAGGAAGTTCTAAGGGTTTTAGGAGCTCTGTGCAAAGAACCAGGAATAAGAAATACAAAAATAAGAAATACGTATTTCTTCTTATATCACAATATCACACAGAGTGAAACAAAATACCCTACACATCACTCTCTCTTCAAAACTGACATTCAAACAACCATGTCTTACTCAGACTGGGCTGTGAATTTTACAAATTCAAAAGGAAGAACACAATTTAAACAGAAACTTGGTTATCTACTGGCTCCACCAATAAATAAAGTTAATATAGAATAGTGGTAAAGAAAGAGATGCTAGATACCCTTATGGAAATTGGAACTAGAGATACCCTTATGGAAATTGAAAATGGCAACCAATTCCCGATCAAAACTCTAAGTGCCCATATCATAAGAAATAAGATAGGCAAGTAGAATCTCATCAAACTGATGAGCTTCTGCAAAGCAAAAGAAACCATCAAGAGAGCAGGGAGACAATCCACAGAATAGGAAAAAATATTTGCCAACAGCACATCTGACAAAGGCCTAACATCTAGAATCTAAAAGGAACTCAAACATGCCAAAAAGAAAAAAATGAACAGCCCCATTAAAAAGTGGGCAAAGACATGTATAGACACTTCTCAAAAGAAGATATATGGGCAGCCAATAGACACATGAAAAAGTGCTCAGCCTCACACATCATCAGAGAAATGCAAATCAACATCACATTGTAATACCACCTAAACCCAGTAAGAATGTCCATCATTAACAAAACAAACAACAACAGATGCTGGCTAGGATGTGAAGAAAAAGTAACACTTACTCACTGCTGGTGGGAATACAAAGTAGTGCAATCTCTTTGGAAGACAGTGTGGCGATTTCTGAAAGAACTAGAACATGACCTTCCATATGACACAGCAATCCCCCTTCTGGGAATATATCCAGAAGAACTTAAATTTTTCTACAAAATATTTCTGCACACTCATGTTTTCTGCAGCTCTATTCACAATGCAAAAACATGGAACCAACCATGATACCCATTGAAGCTGGACTGCTTTAAAAAATGTGGTACATATACATGATGGACTATTACGCAGCCATAAAGAAGGACAAACATATGGACTTCTCAGCAACTTGGATGGATTTAGAGTCGATCATACTCAGTGATCTAGCACAGAAACAAAGAACAGAGTACCATATGTTCTCACTCATAAGCAGACCTTGAACAATTATCATAATACTATAAGAAAGGGATTGGCAGTAGCGGGAAACTGCCAGGGGAGGAGGGAATGGGATTAACAGTTGAGGGGAGCTGCCAGGGGATGGAAGGGCACTCCCCATCAACAAGGGTACCTACATAATGAACATTTGTATACTTAGTCCTGAATTTTATCACAAATCTTTAAAATAAAAAACAAATAGATAATAAAAAGATGAAAAAGAGATGCTGGTGTCATAGTCCCTGTGAGGAATCCTACTCCCTCCATTTCTAGTAGTATGATTCTGTAGAACCTAACAACCCTGAGCCTAGGCATCTCCATCCATAAAAAGTAATGATAACACTAATGTGCACCTCGTAGGGTTGATGTAAGGATTCGTTGGGTGGCTGAATGTGAAACCCTTAGAAA
Source organism: Carlito syrichta (assembly GCF_000164805.1). Taxonomy (NCBI): domain Eukaryota; kingdom Metazoa; phylum Chordata; class Mammalia; order Primates; family Tarsiidae; genus Carlito; species Carlito syrichta. The sequence goes on from NW_007088949.1 coordinate 20,140, forward strand.
TATCTCACAGACATTCAGTAAGTGTTATCAAACTATCACTGTTTTGATATTGAAGCATGGATCTTTTAGCTGTGGAAGAGCAATCATAAGGTGTGAGTGTTGGACAGGTGACTGGCATCCTACGAACAGCATGAGGACACGAAAATAAAAAGACAGAGAGAGAGATATGCTGCCTCCCTAGTTTCCCTAACTGTTCTTGGCTTGTTATAAAAACGTGGCTACACTATTGCTTTTCTCAGCGACACAACTTTATTCTATAAGAACTTAATTAAAAGAAACATATAATACTATGGGGGAAGTATGTAGGCACATTGTAACAGGCAGAACATTGCCAGGAATGAGATGACTCAGTCAACACAGATTTCTGAAGATAAAGAACTACTTATGAAAATAGTTACAAGGTGGGAGGGGAGCAAAAAAGAAAAAAGATAATAGTTCCAGCTACCTGGAAGGCTGAGGTGGAAGGATCACCTGAGCCCAGCAGGTTGAGGCTGCGGTGGCTGTGAGCATGCCACTGCACTCCAGCCTGGTCGACAGAGTGAGACTCCAACACACTCACACGAAAATAGAAAATGTAGACAGGTAAAAATATCAAATTAAGGGTGATAGATGGCAACACATCCTCAGGTTAGCAACACCTGGAAGTCACTACTTCCCCTAGATACATGGAGAGGGAGTGGCAGCCAGAACCAGATGAAACCTGGAGATTTTAGAAGGGGTTGTTCCACCAGTGATGTCTTTCATGAAATAGCCAGCACCAACCTGTGCCATAATAGGAAGAGAGTAAAGACCCTCAAAGTCAATCCAAAGGACAAAGGATCTCCAGGCTGTGTCCCAGGGCTGCTGTCAGCTGCTCAGAGAAATACACACTGTGTATCTGTGACCATATTACTTTTCATTTCTTGTGTGGCATTTACGCTCAAGGCCAAATACCTCCAAATTGTCTTAAAGACCTGGGATAAATTCCATGGATTGGCTCATCCAACCTGTATCCCATCCACCTTTCAGGGTTATTTCCTTTAATGCAAAGGCTGAAAGACTGTAAGTCAAATTTTCCAAACTCATTGCAATGACTGGAAGAAAAATCGGTTCCACAGGTGAATGCATGTGTACACAATTCGGAATGTAGACATGATGGAAAAGGCTGTCCTTAGGCTTCAGGCCATGCTGGCAATCAAGGAGGTGAGAACTGAGGGTTGAGAGGTCATTCCAGGTTTTATCACAAACCTGGAGGGGCTGAGAGGCAGCTGTGGGGCGACAGGAGTGTTGGCACCTCTATTTTCAGATCTTGGCTCTGCTATGCGGTGCTCTTGAACTTTATGCTGCTCACGACGTCTGCTGCACCAGACCTTGCAACGAAGTTTAAACACTATTTCTCCACATTAAGTCCTTTGCTGTTCAAAATTACTGGAGTGTGCTTTGCTTCTTGCACTGGACACCACCTCATATAAGCCCCGCTCTTCTTTCTCTCTAACAAACGCCATGCACTTTTTGTTATGAATCACTATTGGGCATCAAATAAAGCTTCAGGTTCCTTGATTCTGAGTCTTTTCCTGAACCCATCTTCCTTTCAGAAAATCTCACCTTTATGTAATCTATGCTTATATGCTTACTCATTACTCAGGTTCAGGTTTGGCTCCAACCAAAACCCTTTAGTTACAGTCCTTTTCTCTCCTTGCATTCATTTCTCTCTCTCTCTCTTTCTCTCTCTCTCTCTCTCTGTCTCACACACACACACCTCTTTCCCTCTTCTCTCGCTCTCTCCTCTCTCCCTCCTCCTTCTTCCTTTCTCTCCCTTGTCTTTCCCTTCCTCTCCCCAGTCCTCCCTCTCTTTCATTGACCTGGCTCACTCAGCATCTCTGAATGTCTATAGTAATAAACCCCTTGATTACTTATGATGCTTTATTATTATTATAGTAATAAACCCCTTTATTATTTATGATGCTCCCTCTCTTTCATTGACCTGGCTCACTCAGCATCTCTGAATGTCTATAGTAATAAACCCCTTTCCTCACTTACTCTTTTTTCATATACTCATGCCCAATTCTCCTAGCATATAAGGGCAAGCTCCATGTTTGTTGGCTTGTATGTATTTGTTTTGTTTTATAACAAATTCAACAGAACCTATTCCAATGACATGGATATAGCTAGAGTTTAATAAATATCTTCAGGTTAATTAATGATGAGCATAAAAAATTTGCTTTCCACATGCAGGCTTGGTCTATGGAGACTAGAGTAAACAGGCCCATGGTTTGCAAGATTAATATTATAAAATTGCTATATAGCATTTTATATTCTTTAGCTTCCAAGTCTCCCCCAAAAAGTCAGTGACTTCAAGTTAAAGACAAACACATGCTTTTTAATCATCATAAATTAAAAAATATATATTATCTAATCCGCTTGGACATTGTTTTAAATCTGGTTTAAAAACTAGAAATTCATGTCAGTCATTATTGAATTCTCAAAGAACCACTGGCAGACTACTAAGAAGTAAGTTGCTTTTTTGTTTTCTTTTTCTTTTTTTTTTTTTAGTTGAAGTCTCACTCCGTCGCCCAGACTGGAGTGCAGTGGCCGCTCCCGGTCACCGCAGCCTCGACCTGCTGGGCTCCGGCGATCCTTCCACCTCAGCCATCTGAGTAGCCGGAATTACAGGCATGCGCTACCACGCCCGGCTGATTTTTTGATTTATTGTAGAGATGAGGTCTCGCTGCCCAGGCGGGTCTTGAACCCGCGGGCTCAGGCAATCCACTCACCTCAGCCTCCCAAAGGCGCGGGATTATAGGCTGAGCCACCGAGCCCGGCTTTTTTAATTTTTCTATCATCTAATTATACACACAAATATTGATTTACATGCCTATTGGAATATACAGAATATCCCTTTATCTGTGGTTTCATCTTTTGTGATTTCAGTTACCTGTAATCAACCACAGTCATAATATAAAATGATGGAAAATTCCTGAAATAAAAAATGCACAAATTTTAAATTGTGCACTATTCAAGTATTATGATGAAGCCTCTCACTGTCCTGCTCTGTCCCACCCAGGATATGAATCATCCTTTTGTCCAGTATATTCACTCATGAGTCACTCAGTAATCATTAGTTATCAGATTGACTGTTGCTACCAAAGTGTTTGTGTTCAAGTCACTCTTATTTTACTCAAAGTACAAATGTAGGGATGCTGGTGATTTGAACATGGCAAAGAGAAGTCGAAAGTGCTTCCTTTAAGTGAAAAGATGAAAGTTCTCCAATTGATAATGAAAGAAAAATCATATGCTGAGGTTGCTGGGATCTATGGTAAGAATGAATCTCCTAGTCATGAAATTGTGAAGAAGAAAAAAGCAATTTGTACTGGTTTTGCTGTTATACCTCAAATGTTATCCTAGGTATGTATTATAGGGAAAGATATAGCAGATATAAGATTTGGTACCATCCGTGGTTTCAGGCACCTATGGAGGTCTTGGAACATATTCCTTTCAAATCAGGGGATGCTTTTAAACCTACAAAATTTGAGTGTTTTCTAAATCACACTACAGCAATGAATAAATATTACATATTAACATGGATGACTATAAATAGTGACAGTGAATTATGCCAAGAAATAGAAATGAATAAAAACACTGCAAATCAAAAATCACCATGTAAATATAAAACACTGATACTTAATTTAATTTAATTTTCTTTATTTTAATAGCTTTCGAGGTACAAATAGTTTTGATCTGAGTTTTAAGTGTACCCACCACTCCCACCTGTTCATATTGTACCCAGTAGATGATTTTTTGTGCCTCCACCCCTTCCCTTCCTCCCCCTTCAGAGTCTCCAGTGTCTATAATACCATTCTCTATGATTTTTGCATATCCTTAATTGAGAATATGCATATCCTTACAAGTGAGAACTATGGTGTTTGGTTTTCTGTTCCTGAGTTAGTTCACTTAAGATGATGCTCTACAATCCTATCCAAGTGTCTGCACAAGATTTCATTTCATTCTTTTCGATAGCTGAATAGTATGCCTCAGTGTATATCTAACACATTCTCATTATCCACTAAGTGATTGATGGGCATTTAGGTTGATTCCACATCTTTACAATTGTGAATTGTGTGGTGATGTACATGCGTTTGCAGGTGTCTTTTTCATATAATGATCTCTGTTCTTTGGGGTAGATACCTCGTAGTGGAATTGTTGTATCAGATGGTAGATCTATTTTTAGTTGGCTGAGAAATCTTCATCCTGCTTTCCATAGAGGTTGTACTCATTTACATTCCAACCAACTCTTTTTCATATAACAATCTCTGTTCTTTTGGGTAGATACATAGTAGTAGGATTGCTGGATCAAATGGTAGATATACTTTTAGTTGTCTGAGAAATCTTCATTCTGCTTTTCATAGGGGTTGTACTAATTTACATTCCCACTTACAGTGTGTGTCTGTTTGCTCTGCATTCGTGCCAGCATCTATTGTGTTTTGATTTTTTAGTAACAGTCATTCTGACTGGTATAAGGTGGTATCTCATTGTGGTTTAAATTTGCTTTCCCCTGAAGATGAGTGATATTGAGCATTTTTTCATGTTTGTTGACCATTTGTATATCTTCTTTTGAGAAATATCTGTTCATGTCATTTCCCACTTTTTTTTTTTTTTTTTTTGCGTTGAAGTCTCACTCTGTCGCCCAGACTGGAGTGCAATGGCCGCTCCCGGCCACCGCAGCCCCGAACCTGCTGGGCTCCGGCGATCCTTCTGCCTCAGCCTTCCTAGTAGCCGGAATTACAGGCATGCGCTACCACGCCCGGCTGATTTTTTGATTTATTGTAGAGATGAGGTCTCGCTGCCCAGGCGGGTCTCGAACCCGCGGGCTCAGGCAATCCACTCACCTCAGCCTCCCAAAGGCGCGGGATTACAGGCTGAGCCACCGAACCCGGCTCATTTCCCACTTTTTAATGGGGCTATTTGATTTTTTCTTGCTGATTTATCTGAGTTCTTTTTAGATTCTGGATAATAGTCCTTTGTCGGACTTACATAGTAAGACACCGCTACTTTATTTTAAATGAGGATGACTTTTCTAGCAAGGAAGCTATAGGCTTGAAACCAAGCCTTCAGCTCACATTTAACAATGTGGACTTGGGTGGGTCACTTATCATCACTAAGACTCATTATACTCACCTTTCAAATGGGAATGAGAAAACTGGATTTTGTTTCCTTGGTTCTCTTGAATCAAGACATTCCACCCAGCATCTCCATTGAGACAACCCCAGCTAACGTGCTCTGAGTACAGACTGTAGATTAACAGCAGATTTTGATCAGATCTTGAAAGTATTCATGCCACAGTTAAAAAAAAAAGTGGTATGACCCCCAGTGAGGACACTTTTGGCTAACATGAATCATCTCTTAAGTCTGGGGTAAAATTAGAGAAGAAAAAAAAAAAAAAGGTGGAGGGGGAGAAGCTGCAATGCAATATTTGTGGAAAACTCTTGTTCCTGCCAAAAGCACTAAAACATCTGCATGCAAAGGTTCAGTTCTCTCAGTCATCCAGATGACCGGCATAGAACAGGTCCAGAATCCAGATATTTCACCGAGTGGATGCTGTGTGTCCAGATGTTTCAGTATCATACAGAACAGACTTTAACTCACGTCTCTTCTCTCTGGGTGATAAGTTTCATTTCTCTTTTTCTTTTATGATTCTTGGAATTGGATGTTTTAATTTAGTCAATCACCTTTGGATCATTAGCCAGATTATATTTTCTGTACAATCATAATGAATATTACACAATAGCTCTGTAATCATAGCATTTGTTTCAATAAAACTTGTGGCTTAATGAACAGAAACAAAGTTTGAAATCTTTGGCTTTAAAAAATTTATTTCCATGATAACAATTTTATTCTAACATGTTGGAGGAAATTAAATTTGAATAAAGATGAAGCAAATATAACATTGACGTTTTGGGAACAGAGATTATCCATGAATTCTCAATCTTGATGTCTCTGAATTGATAAATTATGTTTAATCTGGCTGCAAAACTTAGTTCAGAACCAAGTGCCATGCTAAAATTTTCTTAGGGTAGTATCCCTTAGATAACAAGTCACAGAATTGCTCCCTAAGTTTCCCATAAAATTCTGCTTTGTTACCATTCCATTATTCACACTGATGATTTTCACCTGATACTGAGGACTTTTAGCGTTTTTGGTCATTAAACCTTCATCTTTTAAGGTGAGCAGACTCTCTCTCCTCCATCAATATAGTACATCACCTTAGCATTTTTTCCTTCCCTTTCTTCTTCTGTCTTCTTTGGTGAAACTTCAAATCAATCACACAATTGGTCACTTTTCAATGAATGACTGCAACTGGTTTTACTGCCCAAGCTTTCCAACGGTGCAGATAGAATAGAGCACAGATCTGTGATAATGGCATTAGTGCGGCCATGGTAGTATAGTGAAACACGTGTTGACTGGAAATTAGGAAACTGAGATTGTTTTGTTTTGTTTGAACTATTTTGTTACTAATATATGCAATAGATGTTTAGTTTACCTTGTTAAGTTTTCATTTCCTTAACTAGCAAGTGAAGGTTGAAAGAGGAGATCTCCCTCTTTGTGCCTTTGCTTCATTAACTTCCTGTTACATTTTCTGGGTCTGAGCTGGCACAAACAGGATCAGGCTATATTTGCTTTTAATACACACTTTCCCTCAAATTTACATTTTTCTTCCACGCACACACAATTAATATTTTTTCTCCATAAGATACAAAGTGACTCTATAAACTTGAAATTTCTATACAGCTCATAACAAGTGTCTCAAGACCAAGGACTCTCTGAGGAGTAAGAATATAGTCAGGGCACAGAGACTAATGCATTAAAGCTATTCGAATGTGGAAAATCCAGATTAGCTGAATATTGATTGTCCATTGAACATCTTGTCTATGCATTGAAGAAGGTTGAGAAATACTACTTTATGTAGGACTGCTTATACATAAACAACTTTTTCAAAATATGAATTATGCTGTTATAAAATACTTTAAGTTATAAAGTACACATGTATTTCATCAACATTTAGAGTTCATTAAAAAGTCTAATAAAGCACCAGTCTTCAAAATGTCTTTTATTCTTCATTTAAATACATTTTTTAAAAAGAAAAAAATACACTTAAGCAAAATAAGAGTCTAAAATGAAAGAAAACAGATACGAAATTGAGAAAAGATATGATGTGGCTGAGCACAAGGGAAACTGATATTTTCACACAACCAAATATTAATTCAAAGAGAAAGTGAGTTTCAGAGCATAACTGAATGTCATTGCCCTTTGAAATGTCAATTTAGTGAGATCCACAGTTCATCAACTAAATTAATCCTTAACCTTAAGAGGGTTTTTTTTTTCTTTAGAAGGCAAAATTTTGGCCAGAACATTGCCGCCATTGCCTCGTTAAGATATGATTTGGCCAGGTGCTCTTTGGGCTAAGGCTAGGCCATGTTTTCTTAAATGTTGACCTCCTCCTCTACCTTGAGGATGTGAATCACCTCTTTCTCTCTCTCTCTCTCTCTAATTTACTTTCTAAATAAACTATATCATCTAATCTAAAAAAATAATAAAGTAGGCACAATTCAACAAAGAAAATAATTTCTTCCAGAAAGGTAGCAGTCATGAAACTTCAGCAGTTATGAACTAAAGTACTTATACAAATATGAAACAAACTTTATGTGTACATATACATCCACAGGTATATATTTTTATTTAGTCACATAGTGGAATATCAGGAGAGATATATGAAAACATAGACGTTATCCTTGAAGAGGAGATTATGGGTAACTTCCATGAGACACTTACCTTTGTTTTATTAACTTTTAAAAATAAATGCAAATTGTATTTGAAAAAATAATAATCTATTAATAAATTAACTAATTAATGTGTAATGAATGGAGGAATCATTGGAATATTGCTTCTAATTCTTCCTCAGTTGGACTCAGTCATCTAGAAGAGCAAATATCAAATTAAAATATCAAATAGCAGTAGAATATTATACAGCCATAAAGAAGGACAAATATATGGACTTAGCAGCAACTTGGAGTCAATCATACTCAGTGATCTATCACAGAAACAAAGAACAGACTACCATATGTTCTCACTCATAAGTGGACCTTGAAAAATTATTATACTATAAGAAAGTATTTGGTAGTAATGGGAAACTGTCAGGGAAGCGGGGGTGGGATAGGCAGTCGAGGGAAACTGCTAGGGGAGGGAGGGGCATATCTCATCAACAAGGGTACCTGCATAATCAATGTTTGCATACCTAACCCTGAATTGTACCCCCACATCTTTATAATTAAAAATAATAAATAAATAAATTTTTTAAAAAAGAATCTCATATAGCTTCAAAAAATTTCATTGCTCAGGATGTACTCTATACCAGTTAAATTAGAAACTCTGCCACTGAGATCTAAACAACAGTATTTTTAACGTAATCCTCCATTCAGGTGATTCCAATATTCAGATCAATTTGTGAATCCGTGGTGTAAAACACAGATGAATGAGCTAGTCTTGATCACTTAGAATTTTCCTTGAGGACTGTGACCAATAGAGAAATAACATAAAAACGCAGTTTCACAGTAATGAGTGTCCAGTGATAGCATTTTAAATTAAATTCTTTTTGTGACTTTGTCTCGGCTAACTTTTCAATTGTCTATTCATCCTTGGTTCATATCGATTTCCAAACCTGGTTCAGCAACATTTCTGTTGATTCTGTAAACCACCTGATGGTCTTTCTATAAATTCCTTGTTAATGAAAGCTGCTCAGTTGTTTGTTACCCAGACCACTGACTGGTATATCTTTAATGTGTTCTTAAGGGAGTCAGTAATTTGAACTATGTAAAAAGAGAAAATAAGCAGCTGTATGGGTAAACAAAATGATATATTTATAAAAGAAAAATGTGAATCAGTACTATTTACAATATTTACTCAGATTTATACTGCATATTACGTACATGTGATCATGGTTAATATGCATTTTCTCCATTCATAGTCTCTTCAAGATCCTAAGGTAATTACTATAATTATACTCATGTAACAAATGAACAAACAAACTAATATTTAATCAGGCTAAGGGTTTGAAACCAAGTAGTTTTATTCAAAGCCTATTCTTAAATCCACAGTGCTATGCAACTTATCAATGGACAAAGGTTATCGTGATGGTAGAAAGAGTGTTGTGGTAAGAAGGAGATGACCAAAAGGTAATGACAAAGATAAGAGAGTCTTGGGATACATACGCTTTTGGAAATGCATAGTTCTCTGATATGATATTGGCATATTACTTCACCTACTTCATTCATGTTATTCTGTTAGTTGTTAATAAATTGTTGATAACAAACCGGGCTCGGTGACTCAGCCTGTAATCCCGCGCCTTTGGGAGGCTGAGGTGAGTGGATTGCCTAAACCCGCGGGTTCGAGACCTGCCTGGGCAACGAGACTTCATCTCTACAATAAATCAAAAAATCAGCCGGGTGTGGTAGCGCATGCCTGTAACTCCGGCTACTCAGAAGGCTGAGGCGGAAGGATCGCCAGAGCCCGGCAGGTCGAGGCTGCGGCGGCTGGGAGCGGCCACCGCACTCCAGTCTGGGCGACAGAGTGAGACTCCAACTCAAAAAAAAAAAAAATACAAACCGGGCTCGGTGACTCAGCCTGTAATCCCGCGCCTTTGGGAGGCTGAGGTGAGTGGATTGCCTAAACCCGCGGGTTCGAGACCTGCCTGGGCAACGAGACTTCATCTCTACAATAAATCAAAAAATCAGCCGGGTGTGGTAGCGCATGCCTGTAACTCCGGCTACTCAGAAGGCTGAGGCGGAAGGATCGCCAGAGCCCGGCAGGTCGAGGCTGCGGCGGCTGGGAGCGGCCACCGCACTCCAGTCTGGGCGACAGAGTGAGACTCCAACTCAAAAAAAAAAAAAATACAAACCGGGCTCGGTGACTCAGCCTGTAATCCCGCGCCTTTGGGAGGCTGAGGTGAGTGGATTGCCTAAACCCGCGGGTTCGAGACCTGCCTGGGCAACGAGACTTCATCTCTACAATAAATCAAAAAATCAGCCGGGTGTGGTAGCGCATGCCTGTAACTCCGGCTACTCAGAAGGCTGAGGCGGAAGGATCGCCAGAGCCCGGCAGGTCGAGGCTGCGGCGGCTGGGAGCGGCCACCGCACTCCAGTCTGGGCGACAGAGTGAGACTCCAACTCAAAAAAAAAAAAAATACAAACCGGGCTCGGTGACTCAGCCTGTAATCCCGCGCCTTTGGGAGGCTGAGGTGAGTGGATTGCCTAAACCCGCGGGTTCGAGACCTGCCTGGGCAACGAGACTTCATCTCTACAATAAATCAAAAAATCAGCCGGGTGTGGTAGCGCATGCCTGTAACTCCGGCTACTCAGAAGGCTGAGGCGGAAGGATCGCCAGAGCCCGGCAGGTCGAGGCTGCGGCGGCTGGGAGCGGCCACCGCACTCCAGTCTGGGCGACAGAGTGAGACTCCAACTCAAAAAAAAAAAAAATACAAACCGGGCTCGGTGACTCAGCCTGTAATCCCGCGCCTTTGGGAGGCTGAGGTGAGTGGATTGCCTAAACCCGCGGGTTCGAGACCTGCCTGGGCAACGAGACTTCATCTCTACAATAAATCAAAAAATCAGCCGGGTGTGGTAGCGCATGCCTGTAACTCCGGCTACTCAGAAGGCTGAGGCGGAAGGATCGCCAGAGCCCGGCAGGTCGAGGCTGCGGCGGCTGGGAGCGGCCACCGCACTCCAGTCTGGGCGACAGAGTGAGACTCCAACTCAAAAAAAAAAACAAAACAAATTGTTGATAACAGTAAAATTGTTATTTCATACTTTTCTTCTTCTCCCAATAGAAAACATAATATACAGGCATTTTCATACACTATTCAAAGTAATACCACCACATTGCATACATAAACACTACTCTCTATGACTATACCTAAATTCTACTTCATCTAAGTCTCCTCCTCCGAATTGTATGTATACAAAATAACATGTAATAAAATTATTGATGTTTCCATGCAAATTGTCAACAAGTATTTAGGAAAAAAGATGAACTCTACTATAACACCATAGATTCAAATTGAATCACTGATCCATGACCAGGAAAATTAGAAGTAGCATAGCACTCTGTCTATATGGTAAAATAAAATGTTTCTGCCTAATTAATAAATCAATTATCTCAACATGTAACTATAGAATGATATTCATGCTCTATGAATAATGTAAACATTTTAAATTCAGTAAATACTTTTGATTCACTTTGCACCTTTTATGACACCTGAATATTAAAGGTTTGTTCAGCTTTAGTTACTGGCTATCTACACTCAAAATTACTCTATGCATTTATAATTTCTACATATATTTACTAGAAACTGGTAGGATTTAAAAGGTAAAAGCACAAAACCAAATGGAACAATCCTTTCCCTTAAAGAATATACTTTTTCATTCAAATATTGAAAAAAGTAGGCATGGTATTACTCTGTTTATAAAAGTAATAAGATAATCAATAACACTAATTTGCCTCCATAGTCTAACTAAGACAAGTATTTTATTTGTATCTCTTTTTCTGACCTTTCTTCTGAACCTCAGAATTCAACTATTTAAGTGGCATCTCCATGTGAATGTTTAGCAACAACGAAGCCAAGCTGTTAGTTTCCATACTTAAACATGCTTACTTAACTCTTTTCATCATGCTCACTGATACTCCCTTAGTGCATTCTGCCATCATTAAGTTTGAACTATTACAACACCCTTTGTAATTGATTTCCTGATATCTACTATTATTCCACTAAATACATTATTCAACAAGAATTTAGTGTGAATATGTTAAAACTTAATTTTGATCATAGTATTCTTAATCTCACAACACTTCAGTGAGTTCAAGATACAACTTTTTAAAAATCTGCATTAAGAAGCTAAATGACCTGGTTTATAATTTTGTGTTCTCTACTGCAGCTACACTGGATTGATTGCTTTTCCTCACACACATCAAGAATGATTATATTTCCATGGTTTGGATTTACGATCTTTTCTGTCTCAAACATTCTCCCCTAACATACCCACAGAGCTTATACTCTTATTTCACACTTAGTTTCGTCCCACAATAGAAAACATAACAGGCATTACCATACACTTTATTCAAAGTAAAACCACCACATTGCATACATAAAAACTACTCTCTATGATGATACCTAAGTTCTAATTTATCAAAGCCTCCTCTTCAGAATTGTATGTATAAGAAATAAAATGAGCCGGGCTTGGTGGCTCAGCCTGTAATCCTGCACCTTTGGGAGGCTGAGGTGAGTGGATTGCCTGAGCCTGCGGGTTCGAGACCCGCCTGGGCAGCAAGACCTCATCTCTACAATAAATTTAAAAAAATCAGCCGGGTGTGGTAGCGCATGCCTGTAATTCCGGCTACTTGGAAGGCTGAGGCGGAAGGGTCGCCGGAGCCCAGCAGGTCGAGGCTGCGGTGGCCAGGAGCGGCCACTGCACTCCAGTCTGGGTGACAGAGTGAGACTCCAATTCAAAAAAAAAAGAAATAAAAGTATTCGTATTTCCATGCAAATTGTCTAACAAGTATTTAGGAAAAAGAATAAACTCTATTATTTGTGTGATATTGTTGGTACAGATAATTCAAAACTAAGAAAAGCAAAAATATACCAGAATCTCTACACACTCTATTACAAGAATAAAAGAGAATAAAACTCTTCAGCAGATAAAAGTACACACAAATACACATACAACTAAACTACAGAGCAGAAGGTAAAGTTATACAACACTCTGATATTAAGTAAATATATTAACTACATTATAATAGAGAAAACAAATTCTAAAATCAGAAATAAAATTTAAATCAAGCAGGGCTCAGTGACTCAGGCCTGTAATCTCAGCATTTTGGGAGCCCAAGGTGAGAGGATAGCTTGAGCTTAGGAGTTTGAGACCAGTCTAGGTAACATAGAAAGAACTCTTCTCTACAAAAAAACAAAATACAATTTAAATTAGTCACTCAAAAGTGGAGGTGGATAAGTTATCTGAACCTGGAAGGTTGAGGCTGTGGTGAGTCATGATAGTGCCATTGCATTGCAGCCTGGGCATCAGAGTAAGACTCCGACCCTTCCCACCAAAAAATGAAATCAGAGATTAAAACTTTTAAATAAAAATTGACAAATAATATAAAGATGAAAGGTAACTCATGTTACTCAACAAAGACCATGAAGATCCAGAATCTTTTAACAAATGCATATTTTATTATAAGATACAAAATGACAGAATAGCTATGATAAAATGCACAAAGAAGGGCATATGGTTTGGGAATAAGGTGATCCAATAAAATAAAACACAAAAGAGGGTAAAACATGCTAACGAAAAAGGATTACACATAGAAAAGAGGCAAGGAATAATTGACTTATGTATAATTGGCACACCTGAAACAGAAAAAAAATAAATTGAACTAGTATTTAGAACTTTAACTCAAGAAAACATTCACGAGATTAAAAAATTTCCCATCTATATACTAATAATCAGATGAAATTTCTATATACTAATAAGCAGATGAAATTTCTCAGGACATTTATTTCCATGATATATATTATCAAAAGTTTTAACCTAATGAAATTAATGAGATGAAATTTCTCAGGACATTTATTTCCATGATATATATTATCAAAAGTTTTAACCTAATGGAAAAACAAAACCAAAAACTTTCATCTGTATGTCCAAACAAAAGACCAAGACATTAAAAATGAGAAAACAAAACAAATGGAAATTCAGTCTGGCTTCAGACATTTTAATGTCAACATACAAAGCAAGACAACCATGGAGTAGTGGAGGAACAATCTTAAGAACTCCAAGGAAAACTTCATAAAACAATTGTTTTATGCTCAGCTAAGTATCCTTAAAGTATTGAGAACAATTGAAAAGATTGAAATATACATAAATGTAAAGAAATTATGGAAAAAATATACCCATAATCCTTTCTAATGAACTTACTAAAAGAAGGCTTCACTCAATCAAGATTTTTTTTTTTTAAAGAAAAATTAGGAATGGGATTTTTTTTTAAGAATAAAATGTATTTGTGGAAAAAACAAAGTGAAGATGATAGGAAAAATAAATACATCTCAAATGCTCTGAATTAGAAGTGGCATCAAAAAAATGGGTGGAGATTGAAGTTATAAACAAGAAAGTAGAATAAGAGTTTTGAACTTTTCATAAGGAGAGATGGGTTTAACAATATAATCTAAAACAGACAAATCAAATAATAGAAGATGAAGTGAGGGAAAAAGAAATTAAAGGATAGTAAAAAATGATTGACAAAATTAAAAATAGGAGCAAAAATATAAGAAGAAAAAAGGAAAGAAGGAAGGAAGGAAGGAAAGAAGGAAGAAAGAAAGAAAGGAAGGAAGAAAAGAAGAAAGAAGAAAGAAAGAAAGAAAGAAAGAAAGAAAGAAAGAAAGAAAGAAAGAAAGAAAGAAAGAAAGAAACTGGAAAATACAAGTGGAACAAACCAAATTGACAAAGATGCAGAGTAATTACAATCCACAGCAAGCATGTCATAAGTTTATCGGATCAAGTTGAAAGAGATCTCAAAAGTGAGTGCATAATTTATATATGAGAAATGAGTTACTGTTTGGCTCATAAAACAAAGCCCAAGTCTGGGTATATACAAGAGTCTAAAGTAAAGTGACTTAAAAGATAGAATAAAAGATATGTGAAAATGTATCCCATATAAATAGAAGCAAAAAGGTCTATTATTTTCATATTCAACAAAGAAGATTTCAAGCCAAAGAACACTAAACAATATCCAACATACCCACTCTAAGGTCACAAGTTTCAATGAAGTTATAGATAAAAGAGTTACAAGTATCTATACACTAATTAATGCTGTAACAACCTTCATATGGAATAAATTATAGTACATAAAAGGAAAAAATAGAAATTCAGTAACTTAAGGGAACTTTAGTAAAACTTTATCAGTTCAAGTCCATTAAATAAGCAAAAATGAACAAGAATACAGGGCAGGGTTCCCCAACTCCTGTTCTGCAGTCCAGTACCATCTGTGGCCTGTTAGGAACTAGACCTGACAGCAAGAGATGAGTGGGGTGAGTGGGGTGAGTGGAACTTGTTGCTGTCAGATCTGCTGTGGCATTAGATTCTTATAAGAATGGGAACCCTATTGTGAATTGCATGTGTGAGGGGGCTAGGTTACACCCTCCTTATGAGAATCTAATGCCTGAAGATCCCCCCACACCCTGACATCCATGGAAAAAAGTCTTCCACAAAACCAGTTTCGTGAAACCAAATATGTTGGGGCTCACTGATATAGAGGACCTAGAGAGCATATATTAATAAGGAAGATCTAATGTAAATATTTATCACAAGATGCACCTCCAGTAAATAGAAAATGCATCTTCTTTCAAAATATGGTGATAAAATCCATAAGCATTTGCATATCATACCACAAACAAAATATCTATGTCTCTAAAGAAAAAATGATATTAATGAAATTATCTGATGACAATGAAATAAAACTAAAATATAATAACAAAAAAATAGACATCTCTTCCATTTGGAAATTAAAATAAAATACTAGTTAAAATTTCAGAAATTTTAGAAAATAATGTAAATGAAAATAGTATATACTAGAATACATAATACATGATTTAGCAAAAGAAGTGCTCAAATAAAACTGCATGATCTTCCCACTTTCACCTCTCCTCTTCAACATTGTATTGGAAGTCATAGCTAGAACAATTAGACAAGAGAAGGAAATCAAGGGTATCCAAATAGGAAGAGGATGTTAAGTTATTCTGCTTCATGGATGAAATGACGATATACCTTGAAAACTCAAGAGAATCTGTCAAATAACCTCCTTGTACTGATAAAGGACTTTGGTGAAGTATGAGGGAATAAAATAAACATGCAAAAGACAGTCACACTCCTATATGCCAACAATAAACAGACAGCAACCCAAATAAAAAGCATAATCCCATTCATAATAGCTACACACAAAAAAATGAAATACCTTGGCATCTTCCTAACCAAAGAAGTGAAAGACCTTTACAATGAAAACTACAAATCACTGCTTAAAGAAATTCAAGAAGACACAAACAAATGGAAAAATATTCCGTTCTCATGGATTGGAAGAATTTACATTGTTAAAATGTCAATCCCACCAAAGGCAATCTACAGATTTAATGCAATACCTATTAAATTACCAACATCATTCTTCTCAGACTTGGAAATGACAATAGATAAATTCATATGAAAACATAAACAACCATGAATAGTCAAAACAATTCTTTTTTTTTTTTTGAGTTAGAGTCTCACTCGGTCGCCCAGACTGGAGTGCAGTGGCCGCTCCTGGCCACCGCAGCCTCAACCTGCTGGGCTCCAGCGATGCTTCCGTCTCAGCCTTCCCAGTAGCCGGAATTACAGGCATGCGCTACCACACCTGGCTGATTTTTTTATTTATTGTAGAGATGAGGTCTCGCTGCCCAGGCGGGTCTCGAACCCACGGACTCAGGCAATCCACTCACCTCAGCCTCCCAAAGGCACGGGATTACAGGCTGAGCCACCGAGCCCGGCTTCAAAACAATTCTTAGCAAAAGAAACAAAGCGGGAGATATCACACTTCCAGACTTCAAACTCTATTATGAAGCTACAATAATCAAAACAGGCGGGTATTGGTACCAGAACAGGCATATGGATCAGTAGAGCAGGATAGAGATTCTGGAAGCAAAACCTCAGTTCTTCAACCAACTCATCTTCAACAAAGCCTCAACCAACAACCAATGAGGAGAGGAGAACCTATTCAGTAAATGGTGCTGAGAAAGCTGACTGACAACATGCGGAAGACTGAAACATGATCCCTAACTATCATCAAAAATCAACTCAAAATGGATCAAAGACCTACATGTAAAACTGAAAACTATAAGAATCCTAGAAGAAAATGTAAGAAACATTCTTACAGAAATTAGAATAGGCAACCAAGTCCTGATCAACTTTTCAAAAGTAAATGCCATAAAAGATAAGATAGACAAGTGGGACCTCATGAAACTGAAAAGCTTCAGTAAAGCAAAAGAAACCATCAAAAGAATGCGGAGACAGCTCACAGAATGGGAAAATGTAGTTGCCAACTGTATATCTGACAAAGGCCTAACATCTAGGATCTACAAGGAACCCAAACTTGCCAAAAGGAAACAAACAAACAAATAAGCCTATTAAAAAATGGGCAAAAGATATGACTAGACACTTCTCAGAAGAAGACATATATGCAAACAACAGATACATGAAAAAATGCTAAACTTCACTAATCATCAAAGAAATGCAAATTAAAACGACACTGAGATACCACTTAACTGCAGTCAGGATGGCCATCATCAATAACTCAAAAACCAACAGATGCTGGAGAGGATGTAGGGAATAGGGAACATTTTAATGTCGTTGGTGGGAATGTAAACTTGTACAGTCTCTGTGGAAAACAGTGTGGCGTTTTCTAAAAAATCTGAAAATCAACCTTCCATATGACCCAGCAATCCCCCTTCTGGGAATATACCCAAAGGAAGTCAAATCACTCTCTAATAAAGATACCTGCACACACATGTTTATTGCAATAGTCTTCACAATAGCAAAAACATGGAACCAACCATGCTGCCCATTGAAAGTGAACTAAATAAAGAAAATGTAGTATATTTACATGATAGAATATTATGCAGCCATAAAGAAAAGCAAAACTATGAATTTTGCAGCAACCTGGATGGAATTAGAGTATATAATACTCAGTAATATATCACAGAAACAAATATCTGAGTACCAGGTACACTCATTAATAAGTGGACTTTGAACATTTACCATAATACCATAAGAAAGGAATTGGCAGTAGTGGGACACTGTTGGGGGGGGGCACATGACATCAATAAGGGTACCCATACTTTACCTGTATGATGACAAGGTATGTACCTAATGCTCATTTGTATCCCACATTTTTAAAATAAAATAATTTTTTTTTTAATGGCCTGGTCAAATAATTATATAAGCAAAACCAAAAGGTAAAAATAAATATCCAACAAGTGCAAAATAAAACAGAAGTAAGTATTATCAAGACATCTTAATAACAAAATAGAAATAAACAGTTCAGAGGACAGAATAGCAATGAAATACATGAGGAAATAAAAAGTTCTTGGGAAATATTAAAAAAGGGAAAAGAACAGTAGAAAAAAATCTAACATCAAAGGTGGTTTTTTTCTCTAAAAAAAGAAATAAAATAATTAATTATTTATCCTGCCTTTTTATGAGACAATGTAGTTTATTAACAGTTGAAAGAAAAACTTTTAAAAACAAAAACATGACAGCTAATAAATAATGTATGATTTTTAAAGCACAATATTTGACATCAAATAAAATAATTGTGTGAGGCAAAGATAATTAGTGGATGATAAAAGGATGCAAAAGTGACATGGATGGAATATTTGTACACTGATGCAAGATCATCACACAGATTACTTGATGATTACAAAGGAAAACCTTTATGTTTATAGTAGATAAGTTTTGCAACAGCCTTAAAGAAGTGACTAAAATTAGCAGGACTGTTTGGAAAATTATTTTGTAATGTGTCCCACTTGATGTGATGTAATGATGTAATAGAAAACAAACACCTCTTGTAAAGAGTGGCGACCAAAAAAAAAGAGTTAACCTGAGTATAATCAAGCTATATATGTCATATGGTTTTGGAGAGTATGGTAGAGTACATAACATATGGTTTACAGGAGCGAGGCAGAATACATACCCTATCATTTTGAGGAGTATGGCAGAATATATACCATACACCTTTGGAGACTATGGTAGAGTGTATGCCACATGGTTTGGGGAGTATGGTAGAGTCTATAACACATGGTTTGGGGAGTATGGTAGAGTATACAACACATGATTTTGGAGATTATGGTAGAGTATATATCATATGATTTATGGGACCATGGCAGAATATATATCATAAGGTTTTGGGGAGTATGGTAAAGTATATAACACAAGGTTTCGGGGAGCATGGTAGTGTATATAACATATGGTTTATGGTAGCATGGCAGAATATATACCATAAGGTTTTGGGGAGTATGGTAAAGTATATAACACATGGTTTGGGGAAGTATAGTAAAATATATAACATTTGGTTTTGGGAATATGATAAAGTATATACTATAAGGTTTGGAGAAATATGGCAGAGTATATACCATAAGATATTGAGGAGTATGGTAGAGTATATACCATATGGTTTTGGAAAGTATAGTAAAATATGTACATTTGGTTTTCAGGAACATGGTAGAGTATGTTCCATAGGTTTGGGGAAGTATGGTAGAGTGTATACCACATGGTTTTGGGGAATATGGTAGAGTATATAACATATATTATAGTTTTGGGGAGTATGGAAGAGTATATAATATGGTTTTGGGGAGTATTGTAGAATATATAACATAGAGTTTTGGGGAATATGATAAAGTATATAACATATGGTTTTGAGGAGTATGGTAGAGTGTATACAATAAGGCTTATGGGAGTATGGTAGAGTATATACCATAAGATTTTGGAAAGTTTGGTAAAGTATATAACATATGGATTTGAGGAGTATGATAGAGTATATAACATATGGTTTGGGGGAGTGTGGTAGTATATATCATATTGTTTTGCCAAGTATAGTAGAGTATATACAATAAGGTTTTGGGGAGCATGGTAGAGTATATACCATATGGCTTTTGGGAATATGGTAGAGTATACACCATATGGTTTTGCAGAGTATGGTATAGTACATACCTTATGGTTTTGGGGAGTATGGTGAAGTATGTGCCATGTGTTTTTTGCTCCATAGTAGAGTATATCATATAGTTGCTGGCAGCTGGCGACCAAACTCCTCATAATTTTGTGAATGGTGTTTGACAACTTGTAATAATGGTAGTCTTCATTACCAGTATTTAATTAATAATATGTCTTTTATTTTTCACCCATCATATCCAAAATTTCTTCATTTCCATTTCCCTGTGAGATGTGATCCTGACTCACCAATACTGCATTGAGAATGGAATGACCCTAGGAACGTGGTATTCAAATTTCACTAGTTAGTGTTCACCCGAACCAGACTTCCCTCTCCTTCCTGGGCACATAGGTAACATTTTCTAGTTGCCTTGTAGTTTAAGGAGAATCATGTGACTAGACTTGGCCAGTGGGCAATGAAAAGTGATGTTATTCATTCCCAGCCAGAAGTAGTGAAAAACCACTAAGAGAAACTTTAGCAACTCTCTTGTTTCAGTAAGCAAGGTCAGCCAGGACTCCTGAACGTCAACCTAGAACAGTGGTCCCCTTATGTCTTGTACTGCACGCTGGTACAAAATAAGACCTTTTGTGTTTAGGGCTGAGATGCAGGAGTTAATTTGTTAGCTCAGCACAATTCAGCCCATCTTGACTAATATACAGGGTTTCTTCCCTTGTGAACAGGATTTTCGCTTTGCTAGTTGCTGAAGTTCCTACTGACAGCGCCATTTAATTTGGAATTGTTCTGCCTGTGAAACCAGCTCGTTGGGGAGCCTTACCATCACCTTCCATTTGTTTCAGCTGGAGAATCACCCTTCACAGACTCTTGAACTGAAGTTGTAGTGCCTCCTGAAATTTGTATTTTAGGCGCCCACTGAGAAATAATACATCTGGCGTGAGCTGCCGAAGCCACTTCACTTGCTTACCTCAGCTGCACAGCATTTCTTTCAGCTGTATTTCTTTTGGCAACAGTAGAGTCTGTTTTCCTTTTCCTTTCAGAGAAGTCTGACTCAAGTTCCAGCAGTTTAATCTTCTTGTTCAGTTGGTTCCATTTCTCCTCAACTGTACCCAGAACTCACACTGTTGATGGAATTTAATGCCTTTGTATTATATTATTATTGTTACTATTACTATTATTATTATTATTTATCTCTTGGTTTTCTGGAGCAACCATTTGTTCTTCAAATATACTCCTCTAGATTTTAAAATATGTAGTCTCCTACAGTATAATGAAAAAAAAAAACCTATAAATTCTGTTTAAAAAAAAAAGTCGAGTCTGATTTGGATAACCTCCCTGATTTGGATAACCCTATCCCAGAGGGTTTCAACATGAACGCTACAACTGAACTGATTGGCTCCCCTTAAAAATATTTCATAGTTGCTGTCTTTCTTTAAGAGTCTTAATGCATAACTTTCTTGAGTGTGTTCTCTGAGGGTAAAGACGATTGTTACCTTTCCACCCGTAACAACTCTGCTATTATAGTCTTCTCTTCAGAGGAAGATACCCACATAACTTCACACCTAGTCTTCCTGCTTGCCCTGACAGGTGCTCAGCTCAGAAAAGATGATTGTTACTTTGGTTGGCATTAGCAAGAGAGGCCATCCTTGAAACCATTCAAGCCATCGTCTTACCAGAATTCCCAAGTTGCTCCCATTTTAATTGTCTACACTCTGATACTTTTTATAAATATAATTTTAATTGTTACTTACAGAATGCAAATTAAGCAGCAATATTTTCTCATTGACAATATAAAAATTTTAAGAAACTCAACAATTTCCTCTAAGTTGCATAGATAGTAAATTCTGGACCAATGCCTAGAAAGTTCAGTTTCTTCATTCTCTTTCTATTACATGCTATGAATTTGGGTTAATTGTGTTAAAATCTGGTATAGACACATTGTCTCACACTGAAACTAGAGCTTAAGGAAGCTCTTCTATCTATCCTTGCTAAACATGTTCTCTTCCTTGCAATCAACTCAATGAGGGATATGAGTTTAGGTCTGAACTCTAATAGAAAGAAGAAAGATGTCTCTCCTTCCTCTTGCTACCTGTGAGACCTTCTCACTACAGACATTGGACAAGTACTGTGTAAGTCCTGATTAAACATCCAGCAGGTGTTTCTCATGCAACAGACAAGAAAATCTGAACTTCCATATCTTGCAATGTATCTTTTTACATTGTAGACAACCCACAAATTAATACTTAAAAAATCAGTGGGAATGTTTTACCAGGAAGAATCCCCAAGGTTCACACAATTTTTTTTATCTTCTGTTTTCTGCTATGAAGCACTTGCAATTAACCTTAGTTCCAGTCTCAGAAATACCCTACAGCATGTAATAGCCTTTGATGTTTTATTTAAGAAGCAGATGCTTTGATGATCTACTTTTGGACCCAGAGATTGCTCCTGTGCCAACCAACCTCCCCCCTATTCCTTGCCAACCATTCCCACCAGAAGTTGAAGTTCTGGCAAAGGTTTGGTCTTACCTTGGCTCTTTTTATCAGCACATCATCTATTCAAAACTTGAAAAATAGACCATGAGAAAAAGCATAGAGATATTTTGTTACATAGTAATTAAGAAAGTTCAGGCATTATTTTGAAAAATGTTTTAGTGGTTGCTTATGTGTCCGTGTAAAACAAAATATTTTCCCCAAATGCTTACCAAAGCTTTACTCTTGGAACAATTAGTGCATACTAGATTTCGTCCATGGCCCTTCTGGATCAATCTCCACCCTTCTTCATCCTGCTCTGTCTCCAGGACACTGACTTCTATGGATCATATCAAAGGACTCCTTGGTTCATTGGTTTCTAGTTAGGCTGTGTGTAGACAGAGGTCACTGAACGGACAGCACAAACATTAGGAGCCTGAACGAGAGTGAGTTTGTGGTTTTGTGGTTTTTTTTTCCCCTCTGTTCTCTCTTTCTGAACCACACAGTTTAGATGCTCCTTTGCCAAAAGTTTTCAGTTCCTATATAGTAGCCTCCTTTGTGTAGCTATGCCCTTTGGATGGTAGTAGCAGTGTCTTCTCTTTCTTTCTTCAGATTTAGGGGGTGGCAATGGCTTCCTCCTACAGCACTGGGCCCTTACTATCCTTCTCTTGTTTCCCTAATTTCTGTCCACAAGTCTATCTAAATAACTCCTTTACTGAGCTCTATTAACCTAGGATGGGTGTGCCATTTGTGACTGATACATGGTGTAAAAAGTATTCAATTGTGGATGGCATAATATTAAGAAAGGAAAATCTAACAACTGATTATAGCTTGAAGTCAAATACTTAGTCTTAATTTGAATCTGATTTCTGCCAGTTTCTGAAAGTTTTAAGAAAATTAATTGACCTTTCTGAACCTTAGTTTTCTCAAAGGTAAAATACTTTCCCAGAGAACTGCTTTAATATAAAGTGTACATGGGGTAGAAGTTGGTGCAGTGCATGGAAAACATGACTAAGAGCTGTGGTGGTTTTTGAACTGCGTTGACACAGTTAGGCTAACACTGTGTTTGCCAGAATTTTCATTCCTTTATGTTTCTTAGTTAGGATTGGCTCCAAAAGAAATTTGCATGTGATTTAAAAGGCCAAAGTGAGTGGGTGGAGATGCAAGCTAGTTCAACCTCTGTGGAAAACAATGTGACAATTCCTAAAAGAACTAAAACTTGACCTTCCATACAATCCAGCAATCCCTCTCCTGAGAATATACCCAGAGGAACATAAGTCATTCTACCATAAAGACACTTGCACACATGTTTATTGCTACACTATTCACAATGGCAGAAACATATCAACTGTACTGCCCACAGAAAGGGGATGGGATAAAGAAAATGTGTTATATATACACGACAGAGTATTATGCAGCCACAAAGAAGAACAAAATCATGGACTTTACAGCAAATTGGATGGAGTTGGAGACCATAATACTATGTGGCCTATCACAGCAACAAAGAACTGAATCCCGCCTGTTCTCACTCAGAAGAGGATCCCAAGTCGGGCTCGGTGGCTCAGCCTGTAATCCCGCGCCTTTGGGAGGCTGAGATGAGTGGATTGCCTGAGCCCGCGGGTTCGAGACCCATCTGGGCAGCAAGACCTCATCTCCACAATAAATCAAAAACTCAGCCGGGCGTGGTAGCGCATGGCTGTAATTCCGGCTACTCGGAAGGCTGAGGTGGAAGGATCGCCGGAGCCCAGCAGGTCGAGGCTGCGGCGGCCGGGAGCGACCACTGCACTCCAGTCTGGGCGACGGAGTGAGATTCCAACTCAAAAAAAAAAAACAAAAGAAAAGAGAAGTGGACCCCAAACATTAGTCCTATGAGCAGAAGGGAGGGACTGGAAGTCGCTGGGCACTTCTAGGGGAAGGAGGAGGAGCATGTGACCACACAAAGTGAATCAGGTCCTGTACCAGGGGAAGTGAGGGCCAGTTGCAAGCGTAAACTTCACCTGCATGCAGCCTACTTATGTAGTTCATCCTTACTTACACCCCACATCTCTATAATAAAACAAAACTTTATTTTTAAAAAAGGCAAAAGTGGACCGCAGCTACTCATTTCTGAACACTGTTGGGCCAGGGACCGTGCAGATTACACACATCTTCATTAATCTGCTGGCTCGCCTTGTCGGTGTGGGGAAGCGTCAGGACCCACAGCTTCCTCAGCGCCCACCAAATCTCTCTTTCTGTCATTCTGATCATAGGCCAGACCCAAGGGTGCTGCCTGCTTTTGCAAATTGCCTGAGTCGTCAAGGTTGAAGACGTCGAGCAACAGTTGTGAATCCAATTTACCGTTATGGGCTCCAAGTTGTCCTCTCACTCTCTTCAACGCCACGTCCATTCTTCCCAACGCAGGCTCTGCATCTTTATGGCATTTCAAGCCCCCACTAGACACTGAGGCCATTTCTGTATATTTTTCTATTGGCTCCCACAACTGGAAGGTCTGATGACTAATATATTCCCTTATTTTGTAACACTTGTAGTAGCTCTTCTGACTTGATTGAATCCAAACTGAGACAGGGGTCCTCTTCCCTACTCTGGCTATTAGTGATAGGACCACGGATATGACTGAGCAAGTAACCAGAATATGATA
Source organism: Carlito syrichta (assembly GCF_000164805.1). NCBI lineage: Eukaryota > Metazoa > Chordata > Mammalia > Primates > Tarsiidae > Carlito > Carlito syrichta. The sequence continues at coordinate 45,004 of NW_007088949.1, forward strand.
ATCTACTCTTCAATATGAATGGAGAATCCAGAATAACACAATAAACATTTCATGTTGGTGGACTGAGAAGGTAACAAAATAAAAAGGAAAACAACATTAACAATTAAACGTCTTTATTCAAGAATTAAACCCATTCCTCTGTCTTCGTCCTGGATTTTCAGGAGTAACTTGGAATTTAAGGATTTGTGGCTTTGCTTTTCTCAGTTTTATGGAAATAATACCAAAGCTTTTTGTAGTGTTAGGGAAAAAAGATGGGAAGAAAGTGGCAGATTATTAATTTTCACTAGGGCTATTGAGCAAGCCCTATGTTTCTTCCCTCCCCCAGCCCTCTCCAAGATTCCTGTCATTATCCAGTAAGGTTTAACTTCCAAAGCTTTGCTCCTTTATAAAATCACATGCTTATTTAGCACATGATACATTTGGAGCGGACAGGAGTGGGCCACCTGGAACATCCCAGCAACCCTATGCTTAGTCCCAGAAAGCTACAGAAATAGTCTTCTTTGTCTCTTTGAGTCTCTCTGGGTCATTTAATAGCAACAGTTCCTTTTATTCTCTTCCTTTTTGAATGGTGCTTTTGTGAATTGGAGTCTTGATGTATCTGCCACAAACCTTCCACTTCAGAGGTTAAACTGCAAGATCTAATGAGAAAAAAATTATTTTTAGCTTAGCCTCTGGCACTATAAATTCCAGGAAATTTTTGAATTAAGCTTTATGACTTTGCAGGAAAAAATAGCAAGCTGCCAAAGTCTTTTTTAACTCTTTCTTTCCTCCCCAACCCCCTTTTACATAAAGCATAACCGAGTGCTTTTTAAAAAATGCTATTTTGTATTCCATGTGGTGGCAACTGTGTGGCAGTTGGATGCAGCAAAAATTCTCAGACTCTTTTTTGTTGTGTTTGTTTATTTTCCACTTGGGCCTTCATCTCTGACTACTGGCATCAGACAAACAAAGTCTGTCCACGATCAATAATATGAGAGCCTGGATTCTTGTTTTCTCCTGTTCACAGTAGAAAATAGAATTTACCCCTTAGGTCTAATAATATTGGAGCTGAGGGAAAAAATGCACCATCACTTTAATCTTAAAAGTTGAAGTATTTCTCCCAAGGTAGAATTCCATCCTAACTCAGAGTCAATAAATAAAATAGAGGCTGAGTCATATTAGAAACAAGACCGGTTGTGAGTTACTCAGGGATTTTTCCCCTGCAATATGGCTCATCCAAGCCCTAGGCTTTTCTTTTCTGAATCTCAGCTTTGGGCATTTCACTACCTGTTAACAACTTTACCCCCAAGTAGATACTGGAGAAGACAGGAAGTAAAACTGAAGAAAGACTTTTTAGTGAGCTGATGGTCATGAAAACAAATTGCGTATTGCACAACTGCTAGGAGCCAGGCAGTGGCAAATTTGTAAGGATGTCAAGTTTACTACAGACCTGCTGGGAAGAAAACAACAAATCATAACTATAAAGTTACATAGCACCACTTGCTAATAATTTTACAAGGAGGGCTTTTATTCTGCAAGACATTTTGAACATCGTGTGGTGGGGGACAGTGGTCTTCATGACGGACTCAGGGAAGAGCTATGATTCTCTCTAATATCAGGGAAGGGCTTGTTCCGGGAAGATAATGTGGTGAAATTAGAAAGTCTCCTTGATTAAAGTAGTTATGTGTATTTTGTAAAAACCATATAACGGAGGCTGCATATGTGCTAAGAAGCAAAGACAATCTCACGCAAGCAAGTTAAAGAGAGTCTTAGTTTGAGGAGTGAAAGATGTGCCAATATATTGCATTCCAACTTGGGAAAACCAGATTACTAGTCATGATAATAAAAGCAACATTTGTTATTTTCTTTACTCTTTTCTAGTATTTCTATCTTTGTTTTCTACTGTATTGTATGAAATTCTTTACATACACCCTCTTACTTATCTTCAAATAAATATCACTGCCATCCTTTTACAGAAGAGGAAATGGAAGTTCAAAAGTTTCAAAAGTCCAAGGTCACACAGCAGTGAGTGGACAAACTTAGCCTCATCTCTTAGATCAGTCTGATTCTAAAGTTTGTGATTTTAATATTGATGAAAAAAATAGTGACTCAGTCAATAAAACCACTGCACCACTGTAAGTCTTGGTAGTATGATGAAAGTCTATGAAATCTAAAAAGGTGGAATTTGAACTTAGCCTTAAAAGATGGGAGAAACTGCGTAGGGCTATGGGATGTTCTACAAAACTAAATTGCCTGCATAAAGTTATACAAACAAGAAGAAGGAATCTTCAAGATCAGAGAGTTACTGATCAGAATTTCTCCAATATTTGTAGGTTAATAATATTATGAATAGATGCAATTTGTTTATGAAAATTTGCTATTGCATCATTTCATCAATATACTTTTTAAATTTGTAGATTTTTAAAAATAAAAAGCTGTCTCCTAGAATCTATTAGAATAAAAATGTATAAAAAATGAGAAAATATTTGACTATTTATAGGAAATTTCTAACTAGGAATTCTAGATTGTTAATGAACTATTATAAATCCCAAATAAATGTAGTTTCGTTACTATTACTATTAGGACTATTTTTTAAATAAATAAAATCTTACAACTTTCCCCAAACAGTACTGAGTATTCATCTGTGAATATTATCAAAGACATTTTAGAATGACAAAGTTTAGAAAGGACTTAGAACAAAATTCTATTCAACTGTTTTTATTTACTCAATTCTCTCCTTCCTTCCTCCCTCTCTCCTTTCCTTCCTTATTTTCTGTCTCCAGGAGAAAATCTTATGTCAGGGGAGGAAGAAAAACACAAAGTTTTGTTTTAAGAAAGGAAAATTTTTAGGGCGTTTTGGCATTAGTCCCACTGTGAAATGGAGCTCCTACTGGAGAAAGAGAACCAAGAAAATAACAACTTTAATAATCACTCAGCACCATGTACAGAGCTATTGTAGACAAAGTAAGAAAGTCTGCAGGTCTTAGCTGCAAGGGCTCAGTTTAATGTTCCTGATTCCAAAGGGCTGTCTGATAGTGTTACTTGTTAACATCAAAAGGACTCAGGAATGAGAATGCTGTCATGGTAATAGTTCTAGTGGGATCTTTGGTCTTTGCACTTATCTTACATTCTACAAGTCAAATTGCAGAAAACCTTTTTTTTCTTTTCTAGATCAAGTTTTATCAGGTATTTAATACGAATTTATAGTACTTGACCCAGATAAATAATACCAGTGTCTACTTTTTCAATGATTTAAAAGTTGTTGCTTATTAACCCAACAAAATGCATAGTTGTGTCCACTAGCCCTTATAAATCCCACATAAATGTAGTTTTATTACTAGTATTAAGATTATTAGGATTATTTTACAAATGAATACAATCCACAGCTTCCTCCAAATAGGACTAAGCCTTCATGTGCAATTATTTACAAGGCCATTTTGGAAAGACAAGATGTATGTGATTGTAAGATGAGTGTACATTTTCTTTGTTTTAGAAAAGGTAATTTTCTGCTAAATGATTTAGAGGTGAAGATAGTTTCCTCATGTGAAAAACAAAACACTGTAGATTGATTTTTCTGATGTTTTGTGTACATATATTTTTTCTTAGAAGATGGCTGAATGAACAGAGACATATTTATAAAGTTGACACTAGAATTGGCACTAAAATCCTCAACGTTTCTCTCTCTTTTAAAACATCTGACTCACATTGAATAACTTGCTCACAAGAGAACTCTTTTCTCTAACATGTATCAGTACTCATTCCTCTCTGAGACCATTATGCACAATCATCAAGATGAACACCCCCAATCTCTATGAAGAAGGGCTGCAACTTTTGAGGCACCATTGCCAATGGGTTCGTATGTGATTTCTCAGCTGTGTGGATGCTGAGGAATGAGGTAGAGAGAACAGCTAAAATGTGCTGTCCCAAATATGCCTTTTTAATGCAAGGAGGAATAGCCATGCATTCCTGTCTAGCAGGCTTTCTTAGAGCGTGATTCTCTCATGAGAGGTCAAGACAGAAAATACGGTAAAATAAAGGCGATCCCCAAGTGGCAAAGAAACCATATCTGGAATAAGAAGGAATGGGCTTCTTTAAGATTCAAAATATTTAGGATGTAAAGAGTATACCTAGGTTTTAAGAATGAACTTCCTTCAAATTTTAGTTCCCTCTGACCCAATGAGAGCCTTCCTCAATAACCTTCTGCATCTGCCAGGCTTGCACTTGACCTCTAATATACAGTAACACTAAAACTGGTTCCCTGTTCCTTCCATGCCTGTCATGATTTTTGAACTTTCATGGAAATCTGATTTTTGAGAATTGGAAAGGAAATGACTTGACATGTACTTGGCTAAAGTTCATTATCTGTCTTTCTGAGTATCTGAAGTAAAAATTAAAATGACGATTTCTCCTAGATTTCCATGCTTATTCTGTCAATATTATGTAGCAAATAGCATGCACTTCCTCTTTGAGGAAAGACAGTATTGGTGTTTACTCCAGATTTGTGGCCATATTCAAAGTTCCCAGATTATTAATTAAAATCATCCTACTGACTATGATTATAGGCACAAAGTTTCTTTCTTAAATACATTGATTAATTGATTCACTAACCTGAACTCTTCCCTAGGTTTGGTGTTCAGAATATTTTACCTGGAAGCTCCATGTTTCCAGGTTGGTGGTCTGTTATCTTATGAATAAGCAGACTTGCTATTATATAAACTAATTTAAGTTTAGGCCTGTGGCAAGTGTAGGCAAAGTATAAAGAAAACAATCAATATTTTCTTTATGGAAAAGAAATGGAATAATCAATGTCTAATGATTTTTTAAAGCCTTGACATAATAATTATTTTTAAATGATAACTAACTGCTTTACACTTATATTATAGTACACTTTGTTTTCACTTTGAAATATACTGCAGGTGGCCAGGCTGGTAGGCACTTTCATGGTTTTAATGTTTTAAGTGGTAGTGGTAAAGTTCTTAATCTTGTCCTTGTTTAAGGTCAGAGACTCTGTCTGAGCCAAGGTCCCAACCGATTCAATCTGTATGATTTCTTCTATTAAAACTATGATAATTCTAGTGCTCCCTCAAAAGCAGACAGGCCCCCAGATGCAGAGTCCTCTGAACATGTTGGTGTACCAAGATTTCTAATAGAAAGCCATGACTCAACGTTTCCCAATTTGCACTATGTAATTATAAAAGGGAGACTCCCCAAAGAAAGAGTGCAAATGAAGTGTGCAGTAAAACATCTTTGGAAGTGATTGGATGACACTGTATTCTACCTCGGGTGATGACCCTTCCAACTCTGTCATGACCCATCGGTCACGGTGATGTGTGAGGCTGATGAAGTGTCAATTCTTAGATCCAGCCTACTTTTAGAAGGCCCTTATCTGAGAGTACATTCTTGATCTCGCTGTCCCATATAAATAGCATCTGAAGAAAGGTAGTTATTAAGGGGGCTGGACAACAATCTCACCCTTCCTGACACACCAGACAGTGTTTGTTTGTTTGTTTGTTTTCCTTTCACTTCTGAGTACCATATTTCAGTACTTGTAGATACTCAGTGAGGCAAAAACTTGTTTCAGAAATCTGAAGTAAAAGAAAAATGTTATTTTCTGGAATGTCAATGTCATCTTAATTTGTTCTTTGGCGTAATTTTCAAATAATGTATTTTAAAATAACATATCTTAGCAAAAAGTTATAGGAATAATATAAATAACTCTTATATAATATACTTATCCAGATTCTTTGGTTATTCGCATCGTGTCACCTCTGCACAATCATTTTGTATGTGTGATTGTGTGTAATTTTTTCTGAATGAATTGGCAACATTTTGCAGTCATAGTGCCACTTTACAGCTAAATTCTTTAGTGTATATTTCCTAAGAACAAGAATTTTTTTAGATAATCACAGTACATTTTTCAAAATGATGCAGCCCATAGTAGCACAATTTATTCTCTGATCAGCATTTTTTAGAAATTTCACCAATCTTCAGAATTAATGACCCTTATTGTACTCCAGAATGCTTTGCAGAATAGGAAAATTTTTAAGACACTTTTTGTCTTTCATGATGTCAAATTTGTGAAAAGTACAAAACAGTTATTTTTTGGAGAATTTTTTAGTTGTTAGCTTGTTTCCAAAGTAAGAATTAGATTAAAAGTTAGCAGAAGAGTATCAGGCCCCCATCTCAATCCTTTCAGCTCACTTTTAAATGCTCCCGAGATATAATCACAAACATTCGTTTCAGATGTACCCTTCATGTGCATGTCTTTGGTTTTGTTTTTTGTTTTTGAAAATATAAACAAATATATGTGTTCCTTTTTTTACATATAAGCTAACATTAAACATATACTTACATGTTCTGCACTTTTTTTTACTTGACAATATATTCTGAAAATTACATTATGATTTCTCATGATTGCTGCATGTTCATGGTAATTAATTGACTGGATGAGTCATTGTTTATTCAACCAAACTTCAATATATGAACATTTAGGTTACTTCTGATAGTTTCAATTCACAAAAATGCCCCTATAACCTTGAATAGATCTATTTTATTATTGTTGAAAATGTATCTATAGGGTAAATGACCAGAAGCTGAATTGCTGGGTTGAATGCATAAGTAGATGTGACAGATTTGCCAAGTTTCTCTCCATAAATGATGCATAAATTTGCATTCCCACCTGCAAGGTATCGGGTGCCTGCATGCCCAGAGACTTGCCAACAGGAGGTGTTGTCAAGCTGTAGTTTTTCCAAACTGAGAAATAAAAAATAATAACTCTGTCTAATTTAAATTTACATTTCCTTGATTATGAGTGAAGTTGAATATCTTCTCGTCATTTTTGATAATTTTTTAGAATTATTTGTTCACTTCTTTGGCCCATGATTATATCAGGTTTTTTTCCTTTAAATTTTTTATTTTATTTTAATTTTAAAGTTGTGGGGTACCATTCAGTGTTAGGAATACAAATAGTCAGTGTACAGGTAAAGTTTGGGTCTCATATTTGTTCCCACTTCACCTGGTTTGAGAGCAGGTACCCTTATTGATGAAGTGTGCCCCCTCTCCCGGCAGTTTCCCACTATAGCCAATCCCTTTCTTGTAGCATTATGATAATTATTTGGGGTCCACTTATGAGTGAGAACATGTGATAATTGAATGCATTTTTTAAAATGTCTCAAGTACAGTATTTAATTTCATAATAACACTTACAACTCATATTTATGGACTTATCACATTGCTTTATATTGATCTAAGTAATGGTCATTCTGAGTCGAACTAGGGAAAGTGCCATGATTCTGTGGAAATAATCATTAACAGAAGGCATTGATGACCTATTCTCTGATACAGAAGTTTAGTACTTATAACTTGAGATATGTGATCAGTTCCTTTACTTGAAAAAAGAACTGAGCTAGATAATGCACAATATATAGAAAATTATAGTAGCATATTATTGTCAAAATAATAGAAAACTAACTTTGTTCTAGATAACTCTACTTAATACAATTTTATTGAAAGATGAGATCACAGTAATTTTGTAATGGTGACAAATTACCAGTAATTAGAATGTTGGTTCTTTTATCTGTTTGAGAATTAATTTTTAAATGATTCTGAAGACACTGGATAACTAAATGCAAAAATTAAAATCTCCTCCAAAATTTGAAGAATTCACTATATATGTATATGCACACATAAGTATGTATATAAAATATTTGCAAATGTACATATTTAATATGTAATGTCTGAAATTGCATTATGATATATATTATATGTAATATTTGCAGCATAGATTACAGATAAAGTATTAGTCTGTGTTTATATTAACTTCTTATTAATTAATAGGACTGATATTCCCTACATTAATTTACAATGGACTTATATATATGGAATATTAGCTCTTTATCTGTGATGTATATACTATAAATACTTTCTCCAGTTTTGCTATTTCTTTGACATTGCTTCTGCTTTTTTTTGTTCGATTTGTTAATCACAGGTTTTTGTTGCTGTTTTATTTTATGGAACTACAATTCATCATCTCAATTTTAAATTAGAATCAAATGTCAAATTTACTCAAATCTCTTGTATTATGCTTATGGTTTAATTTGTACATTTAGTTCCCTAATCCACTTGAAGTTTATTTTTGTGTTCAATGTGAGATATAGATCAAATTTTTTTCAATATAGTTATCCCATTTCTTCAAAACCATTTATAAAACGTTTATCCTTGTCCTAGTGATTTACGATAGCATCTTTATCATATATTCCATCTTTCTGTGTAGTTAGGTATATTTCTGGACTTTTATTCTATTTCACTTTGTGTCTGTCTATTCATGTTCTAATAATACACTGGCTTGGTAGGTTGTAATACCTAGTAAGCATAGTGCTCGTCACTGCTTTCTTTTCCAACTTTTTTCCTAACTATTTGTTTCTATTTTGCCATGTGAACTTGAGTAACAAGAAAGTTTGCTGGTATTGTCATTGGGACTGAATGACTTCATAATTTAACTTAAGAATAACTGACATATTTGTCATATGAATTTTACACATTTCTTAAGTTTATTCCTAATTTTTTTCCTTTTTGTTTCTATTATATTTGTGATTTCCTCTATCACTTAATTATTTAACTGGTTACCATTTTGTTTATGAAGGTTATAGGATTATTTTTGCTAATTTTATGTCAGTCTCTTTATTCACCTCTTACTGTGTATGTTAATTTTATTATTGGCTTTCTAAAAACACTATGATATCATCTGAAAATAGAAAGAATTTTATCTTTTCCTTTTCAATGATTATGTCTCAAATTGATTTATCTTATATAATTGCATTAGTTAATAGCCACAATTCAATTCTGAATATTAGAGAATATGATGGTATACCTTTGTCTTGTTTTGATCTCTGTGAAAATGTCACTAATGTTTTCCCTTTTCCCAAGATGCTGGCTTTATGAATTAGCACATTTTTTTATGCTAAGAAAGTGTCAGTCAATCCATTCTTCCATGTTTCTTATTTTGAGATCAGAAGTGAGTGTAGAACATGTCAATGTCCCCCCCCCCCCAGGTTTTGTGGAAAAGAGTACATTGTAAGTAATGTTGACCTGTGATGTTTTTGTACTATTTTAATCAAATTATTAAATATTTTGTAAAATTTAATTGCATATTAATCTAGATGTATTTAACTTTCTCTGTTGCTTTAATAGAAATTGTAAGTTGGGGAAACTAGACAGTGCCCTGTGACCTGTAGGGCCCAGGACAAGAATACAAATGGAAATCCTCATAGTATGTCTAGACATTTCAGAGTTATAAGCCAAGCAAACAAACTGTTAAAAAGTATGTTGTGGCCTTCTACTTGGATAAATAGATCTTCATAAGGACTTGTAAGGCCAAGTTTGAGTTTAGAATTCTCATTATTTCTCACTGTTTTGTCCTGGATCAAAATGGCATGGAAAGAAGTAATCACAGACTTTTGGTATTTTTCCCCTTTTCTTCTTAAGCACTCACTGCAGTGTGTGTACATCTGAGACCACATGACCAAGCTTTGTCTATGCTATCCTCATATGACTGCTCCACAAAGGGCTGCCTTTTGCCCAGTCTTTGGGGGTTTGTCCTTAGAAGCACCAACCTGAGACAGGTTCCCCCAAAGTCTCTGGAAATGAGTTTAGGTGTATTTGGGCATGATATTTCAGAGAGTATTACACCTAGAGCATGGTCAAAAAAATGGGTAACAAAGGTTTGTGAGGGAAGTTTTCTTGGCCCTGTGAAATTCTTGTCTCTTGAAAACAGGTACAGCTTAAGGAAAACCTGAATGGTCCTATAAAGTATTGTCAAGTGTCCCAAGGAAAGCTGACTTTGCCTAGGTCTAACAGGGAGCAGGGTTAAAGAGTAGAGCAAATTTGTTTTGTCTATCAAATATGTGTGTTTTGCATGTGTATGTGTTTGTGCTTTGGGATACCAGTAAGACAATGAGATTTTGATTTTATTACTAACAGTAGAACCATTTGAAAAGGCAGTGAACTATATGTATGTATTTAATGCTAGTAACTACACATTAATTTTTTTAAAATAATGTAAAGTATCTGAAACCTTTTGTTTTAGAAATGATTACTGTGGAGTTACATAGGATGGTCCCAAATGGGAAAAAGTGACAAAGTCCCACTCTAAACGATTAGCCAAGGAAACAAAGGTGCTTTCACCAATTGAATATCTTTTAAGCATTAAAAATGTTATTGGCAAAATGATATAATCTCATAGAACAATGCTAATGGCATAATATTAAGTGAAAAATAATATGCAACTTATATGTGGTTGTACATACACTTTGAATTAAGCTATTTAAAATCTTTTTATAGAAATAAAGAATAGCTTCTAGATAAGATGGCAAGGAACAGGTTGGAGTGTGAGAGTCTCCAAAAAAGCAAGTGTCCATAAAGATTCTCTGCATGAGTGGGTGTGTGCCACTGGGTAAGTGAAAGTCCCTCTGAGGGGAGACTCAGGTCATACATCTGGGGCTCTTCTCCAGAGGTGACTGCAACCTACCACCACCCTGAGATTAGAGACCAGGGGTGCGGGATCCTCTGCCATTCTTGGGGATCTCTTGAGAGGAAGCAGCAGAGAACATCTGCTCCTCACCAACTGGCACCTGGCATAGGCCATCACCTACAGTAGCAAACCAGGCACATGCAGGAGGAGGCAGGTAGCAGAAATCTGGAATAAAACTCCAACATCGGTGATGAGATGCTAATGAGTGGTGCCATCTTCTCAATCCTGGGACTGGGCAGATACCTGCATTGCCCTATCCAACTCCATCCAGTTTCCATCTTGGGACCCAGAGACTATCTTCTCCTCAGACTGGGAGAGACAGATACCCCTGCCCAATACTGGAACAGGCCCAGACACAACAGAACTGAGTGGGAGGCTTGACAGCAACAGCAGTCAGTAAGGTGAGTCCGTATCTGATCCATTCTCCTTCCACAGTATCCCTTGGGGCATCTGACCCATGCTGAGAACAACCCTATCAGCCTGCACTGAGAGCAGAGGGGAGGGCTTGGAGACCAGAGCTGCTGCCTAAGGCGGAGGCCTGAAAGGTACCTGGAGCCACAGAAATCGCCACAGAGAGAGCTTTTTTCTTTTCGTTTATTTCTTGTTTTAGTTTCAGCTTTTTTTCTTCTCTCTATTTTTGTTTACATTTTTGAACTTGTTTTGTTTCTGTTATTTTAACTTTTTAAAAGATCTTTTCTTTGTGTGTGAGTATTTTTGAGGGAGAGTACACTAACAGGGTGATTTTTGTTTGTTTGTATAATTGTCTGTGTGTTTTTGTCTTTTTTGTTTTTTCTGTTTTTGTTTGTCTCTCTGTTTATTTGTTAGTTGGTACAACTATCTGTTTTCCCTCTTCTTCTTCTCTCTCTCCACCTTCCTTTCATCTTTCTCTTTCCTTTTTTCATTCTTTTCCCTTTTCTTATCTCATTTATTTCAGGGGCAAACAGACACCCCTACTGCATGGACAGATTGCAAGGCAGTGGGAAGTAGGTTCCAGGGGCCCACACAACTGTGAACAGATACTGGGATCTTCAGATGGCTTCTGAATCACAACTGCTCCTTAATTAAATCTCAAAACTGCAAAGAGCAAAAGCCTCCACCCCCAATCCAGCTTCGAGATTGAACAAAACCAGAGGATCTACATAAGGAAGAATAGGAGATTGAGCAAACAAAATTAAAAGATATCCCCTCACTGAACAACGGAATTTAAAAAGAGGTAAAAAAGGGAGGGGGGGCAAGAAAACCTTCACAAATGAAGAAAAAACAAAGAAAGAATATGAGCCTCACACAGATTCCTGGGAGGTCAGTCACTGAGAATACAGACTCCAGAACTCAAACAATGAAGAGCCCCTAGAATGACTGGTCTCAAACCACAAATCCAGATATAAAGATATTAATAGAGAGAATAAATAAAATTGAGGAGAGGCAAGAGGAAAGAAAGAAGAAGTTGATAAATGAGATGACAGTAATAAAAAAAAAACAGTGAATGAAATAAACAACAAACTGATAAGCATGGAAAGCAGAATTAATTAAGCAGAAGAAAGAATCTCAGAGTTTGAGGACCAAAATATGGAACTAACCCAAACTGTTAAAAACATAGAAAAGAAGTTTAAAAAGACAGAACAAAACCTCCAAGAGATGAGCGATTACTTCAAGAGGCTGAACCTAAGATTAACTGGAGTCCCTGAGGCAGATAAGGAGACAGAGACCACTCTAGAAAAAACATTCTATGAAATCATCCAAGAAAACTTCCCTCATTTCATCAGTGACATGACCATTCAAACACAAGAGATTCAGAGAACACCTGCATGATAACAAATGAGACCAATTCCTAGACACAGAGTAATTTGCTTACACAAAGTAAGTATAAAAGAAAAACTCCTAAAGGCAGCAAGACAGAAAGGTCAGACTACCTACTGAGGAAGACTAATTAGAATAGCAGCAGACTATTCAGGTTAAGAGAGCTTGGAACCTAATCTTCAAAGTTCTCAAACAATTTCACCCAAGAATTACCTACTTAGCTAAGCTAAGTTTCATCAATGAAGGAGAATTAAAATCCTTCCCAGACAGTCAATCCATAAGAATTTATGCTGCCTCCAGACAGCTCTACAAGAAACACTTAAGAATGTATTAAACAAAGAAGAAAGAAAAAAAAGAACATCAACACTTTTCCCAAGAATGCAGGAAAAAGATTGAAAACACAAGTGAATCAACCCAAAAATCAAAAGAAAGACAACAAACAAATTAACAAACAGCAGCAACAACAAACTATAACAACTTCATGACAGGGATAAAGTCTCATATCTCTCCAATTAGCCTGAATGTGAATGGACCAGATGCACCACTGAAAAGGCATAGAATGGCAAAATGGATAATATGTCATGAAGCAACAATATATTATCTCCAAGAGACTCACCTCACCAGAAAGGACACTCACAAACTCAAAGTCAAAGGATGTAAACAAAATTTCAGGTGAATGAAAAACCAAAAAAGGAGGAATCACAATCTTAATATCAGACAAAATACCCTTTAAGCTTTCAAAAATTTAAAAAGATAAGAAGGTCACTACATAATGATAAAAGGTCCAATCCACCAACAAAAAATTTAAATCCTAAACACATGTGCACCCAACATAGGAGCACCAACTTTCATAATGTAGCTTCTTGGTAAACTTTAACAAGATATTGACTCTAACACTGTATTAGCTGAGGACTTAAATTCCACACTAGCAACCCTAGACAGATCATCAAGACAAAAAGTCAACAAGGAGGTCTGGAACCTCAGTGATACTTGACCAAATTGAGTTAATTGATACCTACAGAGCACTCAATCCAACAGCCACATAATATACATTCTACTCATCACCACAGGGAATGTACTCTAAGATCAACTATATCTTCAGTCATAAATGAAGCACAAACAAACTCCATAAGGTTAAAATTCTACCATGCACCTTCTCAGACCACAGTGGAATAAAAATAAATATCCACACCAACAAAGTTCCCCCAAAACTCACAAAGACATGGACACTAAGCAGCATGATGCTAAACAACTCCTGGGTCAACACAGAAATCAAAACAGAGATTAAAAGATACTTGGAAACAAATGAAAATGAAGAAACATCTTACCAAAATCTCTGGAATGCCAGAAAATCAGTACTAAGAGGGGAATTCATATCTCTATGAACATACATGAAAGAAAGGGAAAGATAACAAGTTAACAGCCTAACAAATCACCTAAGGAAGCTGTAAAAGCAAGACCACAAAAACCCTAACTTCAGCAGAAGAATTCAGATCACCAAAATAAAAACCCAAATTCAGGACATAGAAGACAAAAATATAATACAAAACAATCAATGAAACCAAAAGCTGGTTTTTTGAAAGGATAAACAAGATTGATAGACCCCTAGCTAGACTGACCAAGAAATAGAGGAAAAAAAGCCAAAATCACAATCATAAATGCAAAAGATGAAGTCAAAACTGACCCTGAAGAAATACAAAAGGTTATCAGAGATTACGATGTACCTGTATGAAACAGAGGTACTATGTACCTGTATGAAAACAAACTCAAAAACCTAAATGAAATGGAGGAATTTCTGACATCACACAACCTCCCCAGGTTGAAACAAGAAGAAATCTAGACCCTAAATAGACCAATTACAAGCCAGGAAATTGACTATGTCATAAGAAATCTACCTACAAAAAAAGCCCTGAACCAGATGGCTTTCCAGCATAATTCTATAAAACATAAAAAGAGAAGTTGATACCAATCCTATTGAAAGTATTCCAGGCAATCTAGAAAAATGGACCTCTTCCTAAATCATTTTATGAAGCTAATATCACATTGATATCCAAACCATGTAAAGACCCAATAAAGAAAAAAAACTACAGGCCAATATCCTTGACGAACATAGATGCTAAAATTTTCAACAAGATTCTAGCAAACCAGATCCAACAACACATCTCAAAAATCATTCACTATGACCAAGTAGGTTCCGTCCCCGGGATGCAGGGCTGGTTCAACATCTGCAAAACCATAAATGTAAATACATACATCAACAGATGTAATGACAAAAACCACATGATTATATCATTAGATGCAGAGAAAGCCTTGATAAAATCCGACACCCCTTCTTGATAAAAACACTCGAACATCTAGGCATAGATGGAACATATCTCAAAATGGTAAGAGCCATCTAAGAGAAACCCATAGCCAACATACCACTAAACAGACAGAAACTGGAATCACTTTCCCTGAAAACCAGAACAAGACAAGGATGCCCACTCTCATCCCTCCTGTTCAACATACTATTGGAAGACCCACCTAGGAGCAATCAGGCAAGAGAAGGAAATCAGGGGCATCCAAATAGGAAAAGAGGAGGTTAAGTTATCCCTCTTTGCAGACAACATGATTCTATACCTTAAAAACCTAAGAGAATCTGTCAAAAACCTCGTTGCACTGATAAAGGACTTTGGCAACGTCTCAGCGTATAAAATAAACATGCAAAAATCTGTCACATTTCTATATACCAAGAATAAAAAACAAACAAAAACCCAAATAAAAAGCACAATCCCATTCATGATAGACCAAACGAATGAAATACATATCCATCTTTCTAACCAGAGAAGTCAAAGGACTTTACAACAAAAACTACAAAACACTGCTCAAAGAAACCAAAGATGACATAAACAAATGGAAAAATATTCCATGTTCATGGATTGGAAGAATCAGCTTTGTTAAGATGTCCATCCTACCCAAGGCAATCTACAGATATAACACAATACCCATTAAATTACCAGTAGCATTCTTTTCAGACCTAGAAATGACAATACAGGAATTCATATGGAAGCATAAATAACCATGAATAGACAAAACAAACCTCAGCAAAAACAAACAAACAAACAAAAACAAAGGTGGAGGCATCATACTACCAGACTTTAAACTTTATTATAAAGCTACAATAATCAAAACAGCCTGATATTGGTACAAGAACAGGCATATAGACCAATGGAACAGGATAGAAGCAAAACCTCAATTTCTCAACCAACGCATCTTTGACAAAGCCTCCACCATCAACCACTGGGGAGAGGAGAACATATTCAGTAAATGGTGCTGGAAAAACTGGTTGACCACATGCAGAAGATTGAAACAGGATACCTTCCTATCACCATACACAAAAATCAACTCTAAATTTACCTAATACTTAAACTTAAAACCTCAAGCTATAAAAATATTAGAAAACACAGAAGACCCTTATGGAAATTGGAACTGATAACAAATTCCTGATCAAAACTCCAAGTGCCCAGACCAAATGAGATAAGATAGACAAGTGGGACCTCAACAAACTGACAAGCTTCTGCAAAGTCAAAGAAACCATTGAGAGAGCAGGGAGATAGCCCACAGACTGGGGAAAAAATATTTTTCAACTGTATATCTGACAAAGGTCTAACATCTAGGCTCTACAAGGAACTTACATGTACTGAAAAGAAAAAAACAAACAGTCCCATTAAAGTGGGCAAAAGATATGAATAGACACTTCTCAAAAGATTTATGAGCAGCCAACAGATGCATGAAAAAATGCTCAGCCTCAATTGTCATCAAAGAAATGTAAATGAAAGCCACACTGAGATACCACCTGACTCCAACCAGGATGGCCATCATCAATAACACACAGAAACAACAAATGCTGGAGAGGATGCACTGAAAAGGGAACACTTCTGCACTGTTGGTGGGAGTGTAAACTTAATACAACCTCTGTGGAAAACAGTTTGACGATTTCTAAAAGATCTAAAAATCAACTCCCATACAATTCCACAATTCTCTTACGGGAATATACCTGAGAGAACTCAAATCGCTCTATGAAAAAGATAACTGAACACGCATGTTTATTGCAGCATTATTTACAATAGCAAAAACATGTAACCAACCATGCTGCCCATCGAAAGAGGACTGGATTTAAAAATATGGTACATATACATGACGGAATATTACAAATTATGAACTTTGCAGCAACTTGGATGGACTTAGAGGCTATAATATTGGGTGATTTATCACAGAAACAAAGAACTGAGTATCACATATTTTCACTCAAAAGTGAACTTTGAACAACTATCGTAATACTGTAAGAAAGGGATTGGCAGTAGTGGGAACTGCCAGGGGAGAGGGACACACCTCATCAACAAAGGTACCTGCATAATGAATATTTGTATACCTAATCCTGAATTGTACCCCACATGTTTACAATAAAAATTTATTAGAAAAAATAAAGAAAAAAAAAAGCTGCATGATGTATTAGTCTTTATGTTTGAGTGTTATGACTGGGAGTAAATTATTTTTCCTTGTTTGATTTTCTGAGATTTTCTAATTTTCCTTTCTGATCATTCACTACTATTATTATATAAAACATAATAAGAAGGTCAGATCTATTTATTTCTCATGCCTGTTTCAACTGTAGCATAGAATAATTTTTATCCTCAAATAATCAAAAACTTACTATGTCTTTCACTCATTTTCTTGTGTTTACACCATGCATATTAATTCAGGATTTACAGTTTATGCCTATCTTGAAATATATCAGCGTTAATTGAACTTTCAAATATATCCCAAAATTTTGAGGCAGATTCATGTGCTATATGGCTGATTTCCTCATAGTAAGCATTCATTAAGTGTCTCTCAGATAAATTTGGAGTTTAAGTAGGCTAGACCGAGGTCCTGACCATTAAGTACATTTACATTCCCTGCATTGTTAGAGATTTTTTTCTGGCTTATGAGCATATTGAATGCAGTGGGGTTATCTAGAAAGAGAAATGGTTTTGCATCAGTTCTTCCCAGTACTACCTCTTGCGCCTGATAAAAAAAATATAATTAATCTATCAAAAGGATTTGAACAGTATTAAACATTGAATTTCATGACATATTTTCTGGAATTTTAAACTCCCTTCTCAGGTAATGTTATATAGCTTAGATCTGTATCAGCTATTTATAAAACAAGGAATATGGTGACAAACCACTTATTTGAAAACTTTGCTTGATTCTGAGAGCAGAAATTAGAGTTGGACCAGAATGGAGGTCAAAGTTGGTCAGAATTGTGTTCAGGTGGAAGTTTCATCACTTAACTATCTGTGCAACTTTGCACTGGTTCTTTGACTTTTTAAAATTTTTATACCTCTGTAAACTGTGAATATTCTTGTTTAACATGTGGTCTTGTTGCAAATGTTGCAAGACGAAATGTTAAAAAATATATAGTATTTAAATCCATAAATCAATTAAGATTTTAGTTACTATTGTAATTTTCTAGACACATGACTTCCAGTATCATAATCTAAAAGGTCAGCATAGAAATATTAAATTTTTTTTTTTTTTTGAGTTGGAGTCTCACTCTGTCGCCCAGACTGGAGTGCAGTGGCCGCTTCCGGCCACCGCAGCCTTGAACTGCTGGGCTCCGGTGATCCTTCCGCCTCAGCCTTCCAAGTAACCAGAATTACAGGCATGCGCTACCATGTCCAGCTGATTTTTTTATTTATTGTAGAGATGAGGTCTCGCTGCCCAGGCGGGTCTCGAACCCGCGGGCTCAGGCAATCCACTCACCTCAGCCTCCCAAAGGCGCGGGATTACAGGCTGAGCCACTGAGCCCGACAGAAATATTAAATTTTAACAGAACCTAGTGTGGAACTATTGCACTAATAGAGTCCACTAGTGGGGAAAATATTTGTCTAAATATGAATTTTTGCATTGACTTATTGGCTTAAAGCTCAAACATCAAGAAATGCCAAACTGGAGAAGATATGGTGACGTGATTGCTAGCAGTGGAGTTTGGGACGTTGATTGTGAAGCTGACATAGGAAGGGAAAAGATGCTTTGTTGGAAAGATAGTAAGAAATTAGATACACAGATGAATAGAAAAATAGTTCGATTTAACAGTCATTTGACTGATAAACTATTATCGGTTGCTATGAGAGAGGCACATGTGTTTTTAGCAAAAGGTTATGGTAGAATATTGTCCTTGCTAATTCTAAACTTGATAGACTTATTCCAGTTAGTCGTCTCCTTGGATTAATTTTTATATTATAAACAGGAGTCAAAAATAACACTATACCACGTCGAGAACCCCTGGAATAAAAATCCCTTATTGAAGATAGATGTTGAATGCTAATGCCTCTGCACATTAGGGGCAGTGGGAAGAATCTAAAACAGGAGACGCAATATCTTACTCTTCTCAGGTTCCAGGCTTTTTTGCTGTACTGGCCTAACCATCCCTTTCTAGAATTTTGGAAAGACTGTAACAAGGAATCATCCCCCAGGCTGCAATTTTATCCTGGGGATGCTTCCAGATGCAGCTATTACCTGAGTATTGCACAGTAATGAAAATGCAGAGCAAAAGTCATGCCACTTTGTTTTAGTCAAAGTTTCTCAGGCCTTTCCAGAATCAGATGCAAAAAATCAGACCATGATTCCCTGCATGCTCTTGGGGACTTAGCGTCTCTTTAGGGAGAATCCCCTTGAGTGCCCTTAACATCACTTTAGGGAAAATCCCCTTATGTCTCCTTAGCATTATAAGGTAAGCCAATTCCGTGGCCTCCGTAAGTCGCTTGGCATCTCCAAGTCTCATCTGGAAAAATGAAACAAAATTTCCTGTCCTATGTACTTACTGCAAAAAGGGTCAAAGAGGATAATGAATTTAAAAGTGCTGTGGGGAAAACAAAACAGAATGCTCTTTATAGCACAAGCTAAAAAGATCATCTTCAGGGGAAAAGAGAGCACACATTTAAAGACTTTTAAATAAAGTTAAGAAATATGGCCTCAAAAACATCGCCAACAGGGGATTGATGAAGGTAGTGAATGAAGCCGAAAAGACTGATAGGGGCATCATTAAAAACCTCTGGAAAACAAAAACTCTCGTGTGGGTTCCCGTCTCTGACATCTTCCCTTGTTCCTTGATTTATCTGAATTCGGCTACTGGAGAACGGATTTGATATGTTACTTTGCTAGTGCCTCCAACCATTTAGCCAGAAAAAAAAGCCGTAGTTGCTAAAGATGAGGAAGAAGACAGGAGAGAAAAGAGAAAGAAAAGACAAGAGTACTGCATAGTGCCCCAAGACCCAACATAGGAGACCCACCCTCACCTAATCCATTCTTAAATTATTTAATCAAAAATCGTGACTCCCATAGTGAAGGAAAGGAAATCGTCTTTTCACCCAGTGCATTATTTGCATGTTTATTGGTTGTTCTAGGATGATATTTATTCTCCACGGAGAGTCTCAAGGACAAACAAATACACTAGAAGTTTAGGAAAGACTCAAGAAGCTATAAAATATCATCCCTTGACAGAAAGATATTTTATAACGACATTGTGTCTAGTGAGCAGGGTTATTTTGTGACAAAAAGATTAAACCTCGGGTGACTGTGGATTTTTATGCATTGCCAGGGACAGAAGCGTCAAAGGCTCCTCTAAGGAAAGTAATATCTACAAAAAGTGGTGCAGTAAAATGCTCATGGATGATGAGCTGACATGGGAATGAAAATAACCAGGTAGCGGGGGCTTCTGGACAGAAAAAAGATCATGAATGTTGTCACAGAAAAGAACCACAGAAGACAGCGGTCTATATTCACAAGAAGCTTTCCACATGGAAAAAAAGCAAAGTTTTAGAAATTGCCACGAGAGCCCTATGAAATGAACAGTATCGTCTTCAATTGCCAAACTGTTCCAGCAATTCTCAGATTACCACTGACCTATTAGCAGAATGCCCTCACCAGAGTTCCATCTTCTCCTATAAATGCAAGATATCCATGCTGAATCCCACTGTCATAGGCCACGGTTAAAAAACCATTTCCCCAATGTAAAGATGGAAAACCTGAGGTTCGGGAACACACAGAGCAAGCAAGTGTTGATGCCAACCAGAGTGCAGATCCAAGCCACTTAAACTCCATAGTCGATTCTCTCTCTCTTTTTTTTTTTTTTTAGTTGGAGTCTCACTCTGTCGCCCAGACCTGGAGTGCAGTGGCCGCTCCCAGCCACCGCAGCCTCAACCTGCTGGGCTCCGGCGATCCTTCCCCCTCAGCCTTCCAAGTAGTTGGAATTACAGGTGCGTGCTACCATGCCCGGCTGATTTTTTGATTTATTGTAGAGATCAGGTCTCACCTGCCCAGGCAGGTCTCGAACCCGTGGGCTCAGGCAATCCACTCACCTCAGCCTCCCAAAGGCGCGGGATTACAGGCTGAGCCACCGAGCCCGGCTAGTCGATTCTCTTAATCAGCTTATTTTATAAGTTCCTCTTCAAGATCTAGTGTGAGACAGAAGATAGAATAGAAGATTGTGGAAACTTGGAAAGTTACACAAATTTTCTTCATCTTAGTGCCCGTTGTGTTCAAAGAATTAATGATAATACTCAAGGCTATAACAAAATTTAATAATGACCACAAAAAAGCAATGCTTCTACTTTTGTTCCACATTATACAAATATTGGTGAATAATACTTTATTTCTAGAATGTCATAGACATTCAGTATAAATTTTACAAACTTAATTGAATCAAGTGTCTCCAAATGCTTGTTTTCAGGCATAAATGGGTTTATTCCAAACAAGATGAGCACTATGCTACAAGTTGGGAAAAACAACAACAAAACAACAGATCATGTTATATTGGAAGATAATACATTTGGAGTGGTAGTGCAACAGGGAATCTATATCCCCATAAAGAACTGTTACTGTTAGTACCAAATTTTTATGTCTAAGAAGGAGGAAATTTAAATGTCAGAAAAGTTTTAGTGCCTTAAGACTTAAAAAAAAAAAAAATCACCTTTGTAAAGTATACCATAACTGAAAAAAGCATTATATTGTCCAACAAGTATTTTTAAACATTGTATTTATATATTTTTTCAACATGCTTTATTTGTGTTTATTTGCTAGAAAGAATGCACGCAAACAAGAATGAAGAAAACAAATGTGATTCCCGTCGTAAGTGAGCTTACCTTCTCATGGGAGATACAGGCATGAAAATAAGTATCATTTTTACACTTTATGACTATGTTAAGTGCTATGAACTGAACAAAGAGATCATTCTGGGCACAATGGGTATTTCAGATAATATGTTTACAGGTTGATAATTTTAGACATGGGACCTGATGACTGCAGTATTAAGGGGGGCATTACTAGTCGTAGTTATATTTAGACTGCTGTGAGGAAGGGGCAACTTGACATCCCTAACTTCTGAGAAGCTTCAACTTTTGTTCTTCAAATAATAGAACGGCTTTTATTTTCCCAAGAGTCAGTTATTTTGAGCACCAAAGAGTTCAAGTGTAGTTCAAAATGCCAACCTGATACATTTTGACTGGGAAAATATGGAGAGGCATAATTTCTGAGAGTTAATTTTATTATCCAAGATACATGACAGCAGCTTTTGCTGGTATAAGAATCCTACGTGAAAGTGGAAAATAAAGAGACCAGATTATGTTTAACAAGTATATCTAGTACAAAGAGAAGTCAACTGTGGTGCAATGGAAAGACGTAGAATCTGGAGACAGACAAAAAATCTTAAGTAAATCACCTTGTCTCATTAAGCTTCATTTTTCTTCTTTGAACAAATGTGGGTCACTCATGCTGGGAACAAATGTTTCTTTGCTGTCTCTGATGCTTCCTTCTAGATGAAGAGAACACAGTTAGGTAACATGTTAGGGTAACAAACCTAGCTTATTTCTACCACTTTACCTGTTCAGTCCTAGGAAAATTGGTGTAGTGTCATCCAAATGGTAAATTTATGGAGACTAACCTGGAACTGCTCTGTTCACTTCCTCTCTGCTCTTTTTTGGTGGGTGGGTCTGTCAGTGTTAAGTAGTTTGATGACAGTCTTAGATGGCTATAATTAGGCTACCAGGCCATAACATGCTGATCTGTTTAGAATTTTAGTTCATTTTTTCAATTGGCTCAAACTCTGGAGTGGAAGATAAGTTTTATTTAAAACTTTGGCAATAATAATTTATGACTTAAAGTTCTGTTGTGAGAATTAAATTTGATGAATTTGAAGCAGGTGTGCAAATTCAAAGCACCACGTAATCTTGTGCACTTTTTATTTCAAGCAATATAATTATGACTAAAACTCAATTCTCAATAGTAGAAATAATAATGGAAAAAAAGAATTGAGACTCAGGAACTTTCAAGTAAGGGAAGAGCATTCCCGGGACGCCTCAGTTTCGGGTGACGCCATTTTTATTGATCATTTTCATCTCTCAGAAAATGATCTTTGTTCTGGGTTGGATAGTGTTGCTCTAGAAAGCTATGTTGGAGTCCTAACTCCTGATACCCATTAATAATGTGATCCTTTTTGAAAACAGAGTATTTGCAATGTAATCAAATTAAGATGAAGTCATACTGGAGAATGGGGGGCTTAATTTAATATTAATGGTGTCCTTATAAGAGAGGAAGAGACATAGAGACAGGGCACAGAGAAAACTGGCCATGCCAAGTAGAGGTAGGTGTTGAAGTGAAGCATGTAATAAACAAGGAACAACAAGGACTGACGCAAACACTAGAAGTTAAAAGAGGCAAGGAAGGATTCTTCCCTACAGTTAAAGGAAGCACGGTGCTGCTCATACCTTGACTTCAGGCTTCTAGCCTCCAGAACTGTTTAACAATCAATGTCTATTGTTAAGTACCAGTGTATGGTACTTTGTTATGGAAGTAGCTAGTAATAGAAAAACCTGGGCATTCCTTTCATTGCCCCACTGAGAATACACTATATTACTGTTCAGTGAAATTCTATTGTACAGCCTAGTGCCCTTGGACCTCGAAGAAAACAACAAAGACCAAGTGCCAGTTGGTTCCATCTTCTCAGAGGTTGCTGAGCCCAGTACCTCAAACAACTGCCCTCAGTCTAATGTTTGTAAAGTAGAATTGTGCCTGGGGTTGTGCCTATGCTGGGGTCATGGATGACCAAGGGGATGTCAAAGTGGAGTCCACAATGTGTGCTGACTTCTCCCAAACTCGGGAGAGACATGAAAGGAATCCTAGCGATCACGTTCACTGTTAAGTGTGAAGTAGCTGTGCTTTTGTGATTTAATCCTATGTGTTTGAAACCAGATTTTGAAACTCCAATGCCTGAAAAAACCATATGGCAGTAACAGCTACTAGATCCACCATCTCTCCCAGCAGACATACTCCTAACCTCATAATTTAGCGTCTAGGGTTTAATGTGTCTAAAATCATGGGCTCCTTGCCTCTCAGGCTTGAGTCTTGGCCACTTTTATTCTGATTAATCTACTGATACTAGAACCTCGCCTATTTTTATAATCATATTTATAGCTGACGATGTTTCTCCAATGTAAAGATTCCCACTGCTCCTCTTTGCCCACCCAGATCGAAACTTCAAGACTCCAGTTATAATCCATTTCCTTTACGAAAACCCTGCTGTTTAGAGGAGAATAAAAAGGAATTAATATTTATTGAGCCACTGAATTATGTTTCAAATACTCTAGTGTGCAATTCACATATGAAATCTCTTTGAATACTAAGAGTTACTCTTTGAGTTTGGGGTTATTGTATTCCATTTGAAAACCAGGAAACCGAGGGTAACTGTAACCAAGATACCAGGCATTTCATGTGATCTGATTGGCAGCTCTTACTTCTAAACCACCCTGAATTCATATTTGGTGCAGTTATACTCGTGGGGTGTGTGTGTGTGTGTGTGTGTGTGTGTGTGTGTGTGTGTGTGTGTGTGTGTGTTGGAGAGCGAGAGAAGGTGGCAGCCTTATCTTTCTGTAGAAAAAAATTTCAGGTATGCATGACCTGAATTTTATAATTGTATTGTTGAAGCATACAGAAGTTGGTCAAAACAATTTTAACTTGACTTGATGAAAAAGAAGTTCAGTGCTGTTGTCAATTTTTTAAAAATGCAACTAAGTTGTAGATGCAGACTCTGAGTAAATCATCGGATTCCATTATTCTAAAAAACATATACAAATCTTGGTTAGTCTCAGATGACAGAAGAGAATAAAAAAGAATTAATATTTATTGAACCGCTGAATTATTTTTCAAATACTCTACTATGCAATTCATATGTGTAATTTCTTTTAATTCTCAGAGTTACCCTTCGAGTTTGGAGTCATTGGCCTCCATTTAAAAATCAGAAAATTGAGGGTCAGAGGGCTTCCTGAAGAAACAGGATTTAGCAAAAGGTCCCCGCCTCTTCTCCCTCATCATTACATATTAAAACATTCTGAGGAGCAGGTCTAGTGAACACCTTTGGTTGCTACATGGGGGGTTGCAAGGGTTACATTAAAAGTCAATCATCATCAGGCAAACCACCACATGTCTATGCCTGGACAATTGAAGGTCTTGGTGTCATGGAGAATTGCCCCCCACCCACCCGCCCAAACCCCCAGGTACAAATGCCAAGTAGCAAGTTTGCTTCATGGAAAACATTTTTTAAAAGAGCTTTCTTTGACAAAAAAATTTGCTGTTAACTGTTAACCTACAAATTGACCTTTGTGATCTCAAAGAAGACAGGCTAATTACTTTTTAATGTTACATTTTCTCCCAATTTTCCAAAAGGAAGAATGATGCCTAGCTATATGGAATCATTAAAACAGCAGATTAGTTGTTCATGTTGCTCCTCAGAGTTGATGACTACCTAGGGTCAGTGACAGCTCCAGATATGAGCATATTAAGTAGGTGAAATAATTTATTAAAATGTTACTTTTTTAGTGTCGTGATTAGGATGCATATCTAAAAATATATAAAGGGATATATAAGGATTTTGATTTTAAGTGTAACAGAGTACTTAAGAAGAGTGATGCTAGAGCCAACCTGCTGTTTTGAGATTATGGCTTTATCTCTTAAAAATCTGTATAACTTAGGCCAAGTTACTACCCTTCGCTGGCCATTAGTTTTTCATTCATAAGTTCTTTCGACAGTGACTATGAGTGCTATCTTTGTGTTCTTATGTAAAACAAAATGAATTCCCAACCATAAAATTCATAAAAATTATACATTGTTTTCTTAAAAACTCTGGAATTGAAATGTACATTTTTCCTTCAAAGAAAACTGGTTTGTTCAAGGTCCCGCAAGTGAAAAATGAGCAGAGTGAAGGCTAGAATGTCTAACTCTTAGCAACGAATCCAGAACTTTTCCTGATCTATATTGCATCTTCAACATCTGTCAGTCATGAGAGGATACCCTTGACTCTCCTCTTCTTCTTGTCAGGCTAAGAGAGTCCCCATCTTGAAACTCCATTAGGGACTCTACAAGCAGTCGTCCAGAGCTTTAAAGGCTTCCTAATGGCAAGAAGGACAGGACAGTATTCCTCAGAGCTTTCCTAAAGGCCCTGGTCAAAATGTAAACTGTTTTCCTGTACTGAGTCATTCAGTGAATCTCTGCTTCCAAAACCCCTTGCCTTGATGGGGAATGACTGATGGAGAATGGTGCAAATCAAGTAGATGCTCATGAGATGAACATCTGGGAAACATCATGGGGAACAAATGACAGAGGTGTTGTGGGCAGGGAGTGTGTGGCAGAGTTCACTGAGAAAGAAAGAATGAGAGGGCATCCAAGAGCAAGAGATAGTGACAATGGACGCGGTGCCTTGCTATAATCTGATTGTATTTTTGCCTCCTTAAGCCTTATCTGAATTGAAGAGTGAAGAGTCCTGGTGGAGAGGCAGAAAGGATTAAGAGGAGATGGAAACCAGTATTGTGGGTCCTATGAGCAGTTAGTTCCTGTTTCTGCATCTTCTTCACTATAAGCCTGTGAGGTAAACGCTTTTAAACTCATTTTCTGATGGGAAAACTGAGTCTACAATAGGTTTTAACACTTGCTCAGACAGCTGACAAGAACCAGAGTTGGTGTTGAAATATAAGGCTGTTACATTCTATACAGTCCAAAACCCTTAGTCCACAATGCTTGACTCCCTCTCTAATGTCATAACCTCTTTGCCTTTCGCCTCTGTGCTTAACCCAACTGAATGGATTCTCTCTGTGAAACTCTTTTATTACCACTCTTACTGCCCCTTTCCCCCCCAAAAAATCACCCAGCATTAGAAGGAATGCGACTGCATGTCAAAAAGAGAAATTGTTCCTCTTTGGTTAACTATTTTTAGCAGAAATTAACTGACTAGCAGGTTTATCTTAAATGATGCTGGCACTGTTCATGGGGCCTGGAATCCTACTAAAAATACAAATGCTAATTGTGCTGACAGCACTCAGCACCACTTTGACTTTCAGCTCATTCTAATTGAAAAGCTTGGGCCTTGTTTCATGTAAATGTGCATGAACTAGATGATTTTCTTAACTTCTCAGTTACCTCACCATCATACTCGGCTATATTTAACATGTTTTCTTCCCCGAATAACCCAGTTGCCTGATAATTCATTTCATCCATATTTATTGAAAAGAGAGAAAGAGGTCACCAAGCATAACAATAGAATGGACTTCGGAGGCTCAGTTATACTGAGACATATGCTTTAAAACTTAGTTCAGAATTGTACAAAAAATTATGAATGAAAGTGATTTCTCATTCTTTGAGTTCTCCCCATGACCCAAGTAACCTTAAATAAAAAGGAATGGTAATGGTGGCTTTTATGACTGAAGGTGAAGACATTCACATTAAAAATTAGCATTTTATGACCCAAATGAGCATTATCTTTACCAATAGATGTAGTTAGAACATGAATATCAGTGTGGTTTCATAGATTTTAATACGCAACCATAGAATTTTTCTTAAGCCTCCAGTGGCTATTGGTTGCTTTTGTTAATGACAGCAGTTAGGGGTTCATTAAAGTGTATGGTCTGGTAGCTAATGTTGTCTGTTGCTTTCATGTGCTGTTTTACTTTTTTATTGAATATTTTTTCTATTCTACTCTAATTGCTTTCTTTTCTATCAGGCACCAAAGGATGTCATTTATTAATTGACAGTAATTAGTACTGAATATATACACAGTACAGTGAAGGATACAGTAAAAAGACACACTAGAGAAAGTTATTCAGTGTTAGCTTGCATGTCGTGTCTGACTCTGTCACTTGCTAGAAAACAGATGACTTTCAACAAGTGATTCATGTTTGTAAGCAGCAACGTTTTCAACTGGTAAGAAAATAAATATTCTTAAGAAGGATACTAAAAACAGTCTTACTTAAAAGGAGGTTTGTGATGAGTAAATAAAATAACATCAGTGGTATTCAACACAGTGTCAGGCACTGAATAAATGCTCAAGCGATGATATCTTTTAAAAATTACTATGGACAACAGTAAGAAAAGAAAAAGAAACAAAGTCTAACTTCATATAATTTTATTGTTTCTGTAAAATAAACAATTAGTTGTATAAACATTTTTTATTCATGACAGCTTTTGATGTCATTTTTTAAAGTATATTCTTTCTGATTACATAACTGTACTTATTTTGTTTATGACATTTTTGCATCCTACCTTTTGTCTTCAGCATTCAACCATAAGTACATTTACATATCATTAAGTGCTCTGGATTTATGTTTACACCATGCGGGATATATCGCCGATTACATTTTGGTCACAGAATGTGGCGAACAAGTCATGGAATTTAGAATTCCTAGTGCTTCCCTCATTTGCATGATACTAAATCTAATTTAAAAAAAAAATCTGCCCGCTTCTCTGTCTTTGCTGCTGTGTTTCTCATGTATGTCACCTTCAACCTCTGTCTCAAATCTCACTCCCCTTTATTTCAATCACCCCTCCCCCATAAACAAAGTAGTGCCTCTAAATTTTAAGTATGACTATTTCCCCCGCTGTTTTCCAAAGCCTTTTTATTTTGAACCTCAAGAAGTACTCTTAAATACCCTGACCTCAAGAAAAAATGGAAACTCCTTGAGGTGCTGAGAAGGTCCTTTAGGAGCAGGATGTTCTCTTGCTGGATGTATTGTCTATAAATATAAATGAATGTGATTCTGCACAGAATTTAGTTTTCTTAAAAAAAATGGACTAAATTAATTTAAAGTTAACATGGAAAGGAAAGCACCCTCAAATAGCTAAAGACTATTTTAAAAATTAAAAAGTTGCAAGGAAGGATGTGCTTTTTGACACTAATGATTACCTTAAATTCAAAATAAAGTACATTTTGGCTCAGAAATAGGTGATAGATTGTTTAAACAGAATTCAAAAACAACAAATAGAATAAAAATAAACAACAAAATTTAATATGTTACAAAGAAGGCAGCTTAAGTCACAGGAAATAAGAACATTTACTTAATATTTTTTGCTAGAATAAATGACTTCTCACTAGAAAGAAAATAAAGCTTGATTTTCTTTTTCACATAATATAAGAAATGTAAAACCACTTATGTTGACTAGCAACTGTGAAAATAATTAAAGCATTTTAAGACAAAATAGAACATTGTAAATTATTAAAAAATAGACTATTCATAAAACATACGAGTAGGAGACCTTTTAGTTTTTAACAGCATATCCAGAATACAGACATATGTATATGTTTTAAAATACACCTTTAATGCACAAAAAATCTTATAAAAGTTGTAAATAAAAAATAATAGCAAATGAAAAATGTTTGCAATAAAATATGTGACAAATAAATGTATCGTATTTAATATTTGAAAAACCTCCAATGATTCAGAAACATACACATTTTTATAATAAAATCATCATTGAATAGAAATAGGCAACTTGCAGAAGAGAAAGTCATGTCCACAAAATACGTGCAAAGTTGTTTAATCTCATCTGTAGTAAAATAAATAAAATGAATAAATAAATAACAATGTTAACAATTGAAGCAATAATTAAATTTATCACCTACTGCTGGCAATGGCATAGGAAATGAATTTCCAATACATTGATGTTGGGCATGGAAATTGAAAAATATTTTGCAAAAGTAGGCTTTTTATGATCAGTCAAATTAACACTACAGAAGATAGAAAATTTTAAAAAATCTTATTTATGATATGCTATCCTATAGCTCTTGGCAGAAACAATGTGAACTTTAAATGTAAATTTTTTGAATTATTTAAACACATATATATATGCATATATACACATACATACATGATTGTAGTTGAAAAGTGTTGAGAATGTGAGTATATATTTGTGGGAAAATTTTTATAAATAAAATTAATAAATACCCATTTGTGGACTATGATACAAGTACTAAAAAATAAGATTTGTGAGCAGCATCGCTAATTTACTGCACATGTTTTCCACTTCTAGCAAAAATTCAACTAAATAATAGTAAATAAATGCATAGATACATAACCAAATAAAGAGTGAGAAAAGTTATTAAATATATAATGAATTTCCTCAAGACAGCAAACAGAAAAAAGACAAATCAGATAATGGAGAACAGAGGAAGCTGCAAGAGAGAATATAGGTAAAGGGATTCTATGACCAAGGATAGAGATATTCTGTCTTGCAGAATGCTAGAGAAATCCAGAATTTAGGAACTGCAAGTACAAGGTTGGGTGGTATTGATGCTAAAAGTAAGTAGGTTACTTGAAAAGCACCATAGAAATTGGGCAGTCACCATCCCTGCACAAAGAATACACAGATGTTGACTGTCCAGTTTTGAAGACATGAAAAAGAAAAGGAAAGGAGTTATAAAAGAAAAATGCCTTTGATAAAACAATCAAACCAAGAGTCTTGAGAGAATTAAGAAAGGTTGAGTGGACATGGGTGCCTGTGAGTGAGGGCAGTTTGACACCTCAGAATCTGTTAGAATAAAGGATGTTTTCTGCCCATTACTGTAAGATTTCTGGTTAACCAGTTTTTCCCCATAATTTTTCTGTTTTTTTATTATGAAGTGTTGAATGAAAAGGCAAGACTCTCCAGACATTGATAAATTTTGCAATATGAAAGAAAAATTATTCATGAAGTGTTGGGAGCCAGCCTTAGAGGCCTTCATGTTGACAGGGCCCGGGAGGCCGAAGACCCCAGGTTGCAGGACAACTCTGGGCAGCTGTTGTTCCTGCTTCTCCTACCTCCACTCTCGATCTTGCCACTGGAAACCTGGAAGTTGGAAGATGTAAAAAGTTCTATATGGGAGAAATAATTCTTACCAAACGGTAGTGCTTAGTAAAGGAAGGATTTGTTTTGTTAGAAATATACTCTTCCATTAGAGCACCCTTG